>NC_137818.1:58582416-58785929 GCF_963921795.1 Nannobrachium achirus
TCCACCTTGGGCCCTAGTAACTCAGTCCCACCCCATCCCCCTTGTGACGCCCCTGTGCGTGTGCGTGTGTGTGTGCGTGCGTGTGTGCGTGTGTGTCTGCTTGCGTATACTGTATACCGTCAGGTTAGACAGTGCGATGCAGAGAACGCACGAAGACACGCAACGAATAGACAGCGTGACAGTGATGCACTGAAGGTATAGTGAAAATACAGTATCGTAGGAGCTCGCCTCGTAGTTCGCTTTATAAATATTTAACCGAGGAAAAGCATAAACAAGAGCTGAGGAAGAGAGGAGATGACTAAATACTGCCGTAACTACAGTGTTGTTCATTGGAACACACACACAGGTTCTGGACCGGTTTTTGGACATTACAAGGTTTACAGCCAGGGACGTGCAGAGAATGTTAGAGAGGCAGGGGCTGACTTTTCTAAAAGGGCCTTTTATGGAAATCTCGAAAATAGACGACCTCCAAGCTCATGGTCGGCTATTTTCGATGCTTGATTTCTACACAGAGAGGGCAATTCTTTCAGCATAAGATGCTGCATTCAAGTTCAGGAGAGTTTGGATGAGGCAAATTCTATTGAATGCTGCCTTCAAATGGCATGGAAAGAGGGGCATTTGCATTTCTTTCACCATAGTAAAATCTGCATTCATGTTCTGGAGAGAGGGCACTTTTTTACAGACGAATAAAAGGGCAGGGGCTCAAGCCCCCTTTGATGTTTATATGTGTGCACGTGCCTGTTTACAGCTATACAGATGTTTCCTGTTGAGATTGGCACATTTCACCCAGGTTTTTTCATCCCACTCAGCAACGAAATGAACAGAAAATAAACAGAAATAAAAGTAAAACAATTCGCAGTGATCCCTGCCTTCTGTGAATTATTTTATTTTTATTTCCCCATGATGTGCACTGCAATGTAGTTTCAAATGCAATACATTGCAGGCGCGTTTTGAGAGTGAACAAATAAGAAGACACGTGTGATCTGGGCAGCTTGCCCAAGGAAATGTGCCAATCTCAACAGGAAACAAGAGGGTTTTTTTTTTCAGTAAAAGATGCTCTGCAACCTACGAGAGAGAGAGAGAGAGAGAGAGAGAGAGAGAGAGAGAGAGAGAGAGAGAGAGAGAGAGAGAGAGAGAGAGAGAGAGAGAGAGAGAGAGAGAGAGAGACTTCCACAGCCCGCAGCATTAGTGCTGTTTAGTAGAGCTGTACTTCTCACATCCACACATGAATAAAGACAAAACAAAACGAACGAACGGAAGGGAGAAGAAAGAAAGAAAGACAGAAAGAAAGAAAGAAAGAAAAAACTAAGAGAAAAAAAAAAGTGTTTTTGTGGGAATGGGATGTCACAGCAGATAAGCATCACGAGCTGCTCCATATTTATTACGTGCAACAATTTCACTAACCAGAGAATTTAGATTAATAACATTGGGCCGCCGGGAAGTAATTTCCTTTTTTTTTGCGCGAAAGTGATTTACACGTCGCATCGTCTAAAAGAACAGCTCTCCCAGGCCTTTTTTGTTGTGTCAGCTAAAAATAATGACATTTAAAGCACCCACCAAGGTTAATAGGCTCTCCCTCTTTGGTTATGAACTTTTTTTATTTATTTTTTTCACCCTCCTCCCCTCCCTTTTGTTCTCGGAGGCACCGAGCCCACACTTTTATAGCTTTAACCCGTTACGACCGGGACGCATCTGACATATAACCACTTTAACCGCCATTTTTTGTATACTGTACTTTGGCTATTAAAGAATAGCAGATCTAGCTCATAGCACTGAGTGCCTACGAGCTAGTAGATTTGTTATTTTTTGGGGAAAAAAATTGAAAATGTGTGCAAATGTGTGAAATATATAATATATCGTCATTGTTGGGCAGAAACCTCGTATCTCCAAGTTTCTCCAAATTTGTTATGTTTTTTCGCAAAGTAAAGCCCTGCTTCGTCAGACAATGCCGTCGCACAAAAGTATTGAAAACAGCCGATCTACAAGCACACAACGTTGTGTGCTTGTAGATCGGCTGTTTTCACTAGCGTAGTTAATTCTTTTAAATTATAAAAACGAACGGCTTTGGACATACCTGTACATGTATTCCACTCGAAAACGACAATATTCTTTTATAGGGAATAATTTTAACTCAAATCTTTCCTGGAACAAAATATTTTGAGATGGGGGGTCCACCACAGTAAAAGATTTCTTTTTTCCAGAAAACCTTTAGGATTTTGAAGACGTTTTGAGGTGTTTCTCTGGTTTTATTGGGTTAACATTCACACATGGCGGTGAGCCCCCACCCCCACTCCACCCCCTTCACCTCCCACTAGGAAGACCTCCTGCCTGGCCTTCATACCATCCAGATTAGCACTCCATCCATCCATGCATCCTCACCTTGCCGACCGCGTGGGGATAGGCCTATAAGGAACTGTTTCCCAAGCAATGGGTCGTTGTGTACACAGATGTATATGGGTCCCTTTATTTTTGTTTCCCATCTTTTGCTTTTAACTCTATAACCGCTTTGGACGTTCCCGTTCGCCCCATTTTTCCCGGCGGCGCGATGCCAATTGTACGTTCTTTGGCTCGTTCTTTTGTACCTTGTTTTGATGTCTGTAAACCGATGAGGGGTCACGCGGGTGTGTACCGTAGAGACAGCTCCCGTAAAAGTGCTCTCAAAAATCCACTGGACGTTAGCATCAATGGAGTAACAAAACACTTGTTGTTATTTTCTCTGGATCTATTGCTCTGTAGCGATTGAGCTGTCTTGACGAACGGTAGCCTACCGCGGCCATTTCACATTAATTCTTGCATGAGGCTGCCCTCTACTGCTAGTATAGCGAAAGTACACCTATTTAAGGAGAAAAGAAAATAATAATGATGAAAAAAATAATAATACATCTTTGTCTATAACATCGCAACGGTATGGTGCTTTTGCTGGCACAAAACCCAATAAATAAATAACATCTGGCAGTAAAACTGTTAATTATGATTATTTCAAAAATAAATCTGAAACCCTTCCCAAAAAGGGTTTTCATGGATTAAAAACAAAATTCAACGATTTCTTTTTTTTTTATTTCTTTTTTTTTATTTCATGAAGACATAAAAGAAAAATCGAGGACGGGAAGCAAGGCGTTGTGCTCTTGTAGATCTGCTATTTCCACCAGTTTGGGTCCTGCATGGGTAGTCTCGCGTGGCCAGACTGTTACCTCCGCGATTTGCAAATGCTCCTGGCATACAGTCTGGGGCACGGAAATAAATACGATGAGTGCGAGATAGAGCGGATGTGACGCAACCGCTCCCTTGGTGCAGTAGCAATAACAAGTCCTACTGGAAGCGATATGTCTCCTTTCAACAATTTTTGGGGCGTTATTTCGTCTTTCTCTGGTGTTGTTGGTGTTACTTCCATGATGTTTTCAAATGTTTTCTTAAACGACTGTATACGCCCATTACAAGAATATGCCGCTCGAATGACGAGTGTGCTTCTGGGACTACCAGAGGACCACAGTTCCGTGCAGCAGTGGCTACTTCCCAATCCCATACTCGCCGTTTGGGAGCTGCCATTCCAGACTCTATATAGCATTCGGAGATTGTGGAATAGTTGTCTGTTTACGCGAGACTAGGTCCTGGGCAAAAGTCTAATCTCTCTCTTGGGGCAAGTTTGGGAACCACTGGGCTAAGGGACCTGACCTTATAGATAGATATAGATAGATAGATAGATAGATACCTTTATTATCCCAAGGGGGAAATTCAGTTGTCCAGTAGTAGCACAGCAGTATACAGTTATTTACAACGTTACAGAGACGTAAGAAAAGATAGATAAGAGGGAAAAAAACAAAACCAAGACAAG
Source organism: Nannobrachium achirus (assembly GCF_963921795.1). NCBI lineage: Eukaryota > Metazoa > Chordata > Actinopteri > Myctophiformes > Myctophidae > Nannobrachium > Nannobrachium achirus. The sequence continues at coordinate 58,586,249 of NC_137818.1, forward strand.
AGCAGTACAGTACCAATAAAGAGAAGGTGCATCAATAGAGGGGGCGAATAATATATAAGTATATATACATAAAGTGTCTTGCAAAAGAGACCATAGCAGTCAATGCTAGTTAGTGCAAACAAGTATCTCACTGTCATTGTTAAACAAAGCAAAAATACTCAGAAACTACCAACACAACGAGTAGTGCAATGTCAAAAAACAGTGCGAAAAAAGAAGAAACTAGGAAGCGTGTCACCGCAAGACGCACATGAGCACTCTTCCTGGAAGGTCCTTAGAGGTCAAAGTCAATACAGCAATAGTTCCTTAGAGGTCAAAGTCAATACAGCAATGGTTCCGTCAGTCTAAGTTAGGAAGGGAGACCTTTTCAAGCGTCCGTTATGTGTCTCGTTGTACAGCTCAAGGGCAGCCGGTACAAAAGATTTTCCTAATCTCTCACATCTCCGTCCTGGGTAGGTAAAGCGGTCGTTTCCTCTCTTACTCCAGTAACTGGTGATGGAGGGGGTGGGAGGGGTTCTCCAAGATGGAATCTAGCTTCCTCGCAGTGCGCACCCTGGTTACTTCCTCCACCCCCTGCAGAGATGGGCCTGGCATCGAAAACGGCTGATCTACAAGCTATACAAGCATGTAGATCAGCTGTGAGCTCGTTGTGAGCTTGCTTGTGCACAGCTTGTAGGTCAGCTGTTTTCGGCACACCGGTGGAAGGCCTCAGCACGCTGCCAATCACGCGGTGATGGTGCTGCTAACGGCTTGCTATCAGCCGCGCGGAGCCGCCAGCGCTCCGGGCTTGACAGGCCCCAGGAATTCTGGTTTGAACCATTTACCTGAAAATATCGCTTGTAATCACCGCGCCATGGTCCAGTTGAGCAGGTAATTACACATTCGGCGGGAACGGGAACACGGAGAGAGAGAGAGAGAGAGAGAGAGGAGAAACGCATCGCGTCGACACGCGCACACGCGCGCGCAGCTCTGCCGACGTAATTATTCCCGGAAACGTGTTTCCTTCAGTGAGACACCAGTTTTTGCCAGCGAGGCGGCTGTGCTTGTTTGACACGAGAGCCCCCCCCCCCCCGCCCACCCCCCCAATCTCCCCCAGAATCGCTATTAGTTAGAGAGAGAGAAGGGCCGTTTCGGTGTTGTAAGCGACGGCGCTATAGCTAGCAACACTCGTAGGTGTAACACCTACGTGTACATCACTTCAAGCCTTGCGTTTGATATCCACTCCAACCCTGAGGGGGGCCAGGGGAGGCAGGGGATATGTGTGTGTGTGTGTGTGCAGGGGTGTCGCACCAAATTCTGTGCCCTGGGTAAAAAAGATTCACTCACATTTTGTGCTTTAACTATTGAAAAATAGCAGATATACATAGCTCACAGAGTGCCGCGCTGCGAACTTGTAGATCTGTTATTTGATCTGTCCTTCTAAGGTTGTTTGAAAAACCTATGTTTCTTTGGCAGTGTTGCTCAAACTTTTTCATGTGAAGGACCCCCGAAATTATATGTATTTGGCCACGGACCCCCCATCTCAAAATATTTAGTTCCAGGGACCCCCCCAGAAGCAAAACTTGAGTTACAAATGTTCGCTTAAAAAATACACATATTCAAGACTTTGCACACATTTTCACGACTTTCCAAAAATAGCAGATCTACAAGACCTTGTATATCTGCTATTTTTCAATAGCTAAAGTATAAAATAATGAAGGCCCCCTCCACCTTGGGCCCTAGTAACTCAGTCCCACTCCCCCCCCCACCCCTTGTGACGCCCCTGTGTGTGTGTGTGTGGGTGGTGGATGGGGGGGGTCTCGCCCCAAAAACCTCTTCATCTCCAGCTGTAAAGTGGATCCTCTAGCTGGTCTCTCCCGGTGTTATGGATGGATGTATTTTTGATGCCAGGTCCCCCCTCCCTCCGCGTCGGCCGGGGGTGTTTTTAACGAGGTGCGCCCCGGCTTTTCCAGCGAGCAGCGGCCCGTCTGCGGGAGTGGAGAGTTATTGATAAATGATTAACGTTTGAGGAGGTGTGTGTGTGTGTGTGTGTGTGTGTGTGTGTGTGTGTGTGTGTGTGTGTGTGTGTGTGTGTGTGTGTGTGTGTGTGTGTGTGTGTGTGTGTGTGTGTGTGTGTGTGTGTGTGTGTGTGTGTGTGTGTGTGTGTGTGTGTGTGTGTGTGTTGGGGGAACGGTGAGCCCGCTCCGCTCTCTCCTCCGGTGAGCTTGCCTCGCACGCTGAATATTTCATCGGCACACAGATGTGCCGCTGTCTGCGGAGCTGCTTATGTCTCCTCAGCTCCCTGCCATTACCAGGATGTGTGTGTGCGTGGTGATCTACATGCGCCCGGCGCTCGCACGCGCACACACAGAAAGGAAGGTTTTGTTAACGGTAACCCTCTAGAAGGATGGTTGTGTTTAGGCGTCGTTCCTCCAGGAGGGCTTTCCAGGCAGGCAGGTGCACACATAGACATCAAAGGGGGCTTGAGCCCCTGCCCTTTATATCCGTCTGTAAAAAGTGCCCTTTCTCCAGACCATGAATGCAGTTTTTACTATGGTGAAATGCAAATGCCCTCTTTCTATGCCATACCTGAAGGCAGCATTCAAGAGAATTGCCTTTTCTGAACTCTCCTGAACTTGAATGCAGCATCTTATGTTGAAAGAATTGTCCTCTCTGTGTAGAAATCCACGCCGTTACGCCACATCTCCAGTATTGCCTTTTGTATGCTTAGTTTAGTTAGGTATCAAGCACTGAAAATAGCCGACCTCCAAGCTCACAAGGCGTCGCAGCTGTGACGTGTTGTGAGCTTGGAGGTCTGCTATTTTCGATGTTTTCACCAAAAGGCCCTTTTTAGAAACGTCAGCCCCTGCCTCTCTAACATTCTCTGCACGTCCCTGCCTCCAGGGGTGTAGCCTCGGCATGACTCAAATCCCAGCGTCCACCTCTGCAGCAAGCTCAGAAGAACCCCTCCCACTCTTTTTGCTGACGAGTGCGGTGTAAACAGAGGCAGAGTTGCCTCGCAGCGGCGCCATCGTGGCGCCCTTCCGTGGGCAGAGGAACTGTGAGCCATGCCGCGCCACGTCACAACAGAGAGGCGTAACGCGTCCAAACAACAACAGCACACACACACAGACTTTATCCTTAGTTCTCCTCGGCGCGAGGGAGTGCAGCAGCAGCTCCGGTATATTGCCGTGAGTCGGGTGGAAGCCTTGTATGTCCAAAACCGTTTGTTTCGTATTTATCAAAATGATTGCGACTGTCAGGTTGCAGTTACTATCAAAACCTCCACCGGCTGTCAGTCAGTCTGTCTGTCAGTCAGTCAGTCACGTCACATGTCACACGTCACACTTTTCCCCTACTCATATCTCCGCCACCGTTGCCCCTATCCATGCCAAACTTTGCACACACACTCCTTGGCTGCCAAACCACAACATCCACCCCTCATTTCGCACATGGCCTTCTTCTAGCCCCACCATGAGTCCGATTCTTGCACATTTTTGGACACTGCTTCTACAGATTTTGCCCTAAAATCATACAAAGCGGTACACAGTATGTCTAGAGTCCTGTCATCAACATGGATCTGTCCAATTTAGAGCCACCATCAGGCCCATTTTTTTAAACACATTTTTGGACACTGCTCCTATAGATTTTTCCCTAAAATCATGCAAAGCGGTGTATGTGCATGTGACCTGCCGGTCGCTTATCTCCCGATGATGCAGTATTACTGGTTTAAACATAGCTGGTTTTAAAAATAGCCGATCTGCAAGCACACAAGGCGTTGTGTGCTTGTAGATCTGCTATTTTCACTAGGTTTGTGCGACAGTCTTGTATGGTGATGCAGGGCTTTACTTTACGTAAAAACTTGGAGATACGAGGTTTCTGGCCGACAGTGACGATAATGCTTCCAAACAAACGCTGTTAGACTGACCTCCAGTTCTGGAGACGGAGACACACTAGACGTGACTGACTGCTGAGGCACCAGTCCTGGAGGACCAGGGGATTACTCTGCTCTGCACACCGGCATCTGCAGGCACTAGGCAGGCATCCTCTGGTTCATGGAGTGTCCTTGTCGCCTGCCTGCCTGCCTGCCTGCCTCCCACTCTCTCTAGTCCCCCCAGAGCTGAAGTTTATTTCGTAGGGATAGGTTCGGTGTGCACAGCCTCAGAGACAAACTGAAAACGGCTATTTCAATGCAAGTAGCATAGCGCTTACCACTTACCGTTGTTCCCTATTGAGCTTGGCACATTTCCTGGGGCAAGCTGGCCAGATCACACCTGTGTCTTCTTATATTTTCACTCTCAAAAAGCGCCTGCAATGTAGTGCATTCGAAACATTGCAGTGCACATCATGGGGTGATCACTGCTTGCCTCCTGTGAATTGCTTTATTTTTGTTTATTTTCTGTTTATTTCGTTGCTGAGTGAGGTCAGCAGACAAAGTGGCGTGAGTGAGATGAAAAAATCTGGGTGAAATGTGCCAATCTCAAGTGGAAACAACGGTAAACCCCAATAAGGGTAACTGGAGTCCCCCAGGGCTCAATACTAGTGTACTGTCTGTTTTCGGTTATTGTGGGGAAAGATTTTGCAGAAAATAACCGATCGACAATCGGCTATTTTCAGCAAAAGCTTTGCACACAATACGGATGCTGGGTAGTTAAAACCACCATTGGACCCTATTTTTTCCCCTCAGGCACCGAATAGCTTTACCAAAAGCTCACACATTGACGTGTGTGAGCTTGTAGATCTGCTGTTTTCTCCGAACAGGCACTTCCAGAATAACCTGGGGCACTTACAGAGTTCATGTAGTTATATTTACTTTCTGGACCGGCCTTTCGGGAGTTGTCCCGCTTTTCCCAATGGCTAGCACTCCCCTGCGGACACTCCCATTGGAATGAATAGACTCCAACCTGCTTCCCGTCTCCTAAAAAGGCGTCCACCCCACTTCACACAGATAGTAAACGGGAGATGGCGGGTCTTGCTATTTCCGTCTCGGATACTACTTTGTAACACCTGTCCCTAGAATCCTAGACATCCTGGGTGTCCTGGTTTGTCTGTTTGGGTCACACTAAATCTCTCAAGAACAGATTAAGGAACAAAACAGAGAGGGTGCTGTTTTTACCTTTTCTTTGAAGATGGGTTCCCAGATTGGGGTCACACTGCCACCTCCTGTCTGGGAGCCTGTGGGCGGTACTGTGGGCATGGTCTAATGGGGGCACCTCCCCCTGCCCCGCCCACAGTACGAACCAACCCGGTTACGGCATGTAAAAAAAAAAATGGTACAACACCCAAAGGACTATGTTGCAAGACCTCTCAACCATAAAGTAGTTACTAACTTCCTTAGCCCACTATTTGTCTTTTTTTTATAGTTTGTAAACTCCGGGAAATAATCTTTTTTTCCTAAAATGCATTATCTCAGACTTTGACTGTATACAAGCTCAGCACATCACTTTGTCGCCATGGTACGAGCTTTTAGATCTGCCTTTTTTTTTTTTTTTTTTTTTTTTAGAGAAAATCTTTGCAAATCTTTCAATATAAACAGTATCATGTTTTAAATCGATTTTCTTTTACACAAATCTTTGCTTCTGGAGGTCCCTGGAACCAAATAGTGTTAGGATGGGTGCCAAATAGATATCCTTTTGGGGGTCCTTAGCAAAAACAAAAAAAGCACATATAGCAACATAGTTTTTTTCTGAAAACCGTTAGAATTTCGAAGACATTTTGTAAAATCAACCTCAGGTCTAAATGTAACCCATTTGCCTACATACATACTGTCTTTATATTAGAGCCCGACCGATGCCATATTTTTTGACCGATGCCGATGTTTGCCGATGGAGAGTGCTAGACCACCGATTGCTGATGTTTAACCAATGTTTTGTAATATAATATATAATCTAAAATAACAATAAATTGCCAAAATTTCAAAAACATCTTATCTTCAAAACCTTTTTTTCCTATTATTACCAATGGTCCGGGGACCACCAGTGGTCCTTGAGGGGTTTCCAGGTGGTCCCCATTAACATGACGGAGTTTTGGTAACAAAATAGACCCTTTATAAGATCTTTAACTCATGAGTGTAAAATGAATCCCAATGGTTCCTTACGGGCAGCAACAATATATTCTACGTTTTGGGTCTGAGTGGCTAAATGTCATCAAATGGTGGTCTAATATTACTTGACCGATACATAGGAGAGATAATGACCGATGTCCGATACCGACATTTACCGATATATCGGCCAGGCTCTACTTTACATGTTTGTGTAGCAGACTGAGTTTATTCAGGCAGGCTTTTCTCATGCATGGGTTCTTACAACACACTGCAAACAGGGCCATTCCAAGTTACACCGCCTCTTGGAAATGTTTTGTCATCCTTGAAGGACACGATGAACATTGTGCAAAATCATTTAGAACACACAGAACATTATTACGGAACATTATTAACTGGGCGCTGTATATTAATAGCACCGTACTGCTCCTAATATCTAGGATGGGTTAAAACGCAGAGGACAAATTTCACTTAATGTGCAAATTGTCCAGTGACACCCTGTACCACCTTTGCCCTTTATTATAGCCTGATATAGCCAGTTAAAAGTTAGTCGAGTTTGAATCTCCTTGAAAATCAACACGAAATAATTTGCACCCCTAAAATAGTGGAACTAGAGTATAGAATGAGAGTATGAATATACGAAGGTGCTCTCTTTGAAAACCATCATATCGTTGTTGTCGGGTTGAAACCTTGTATGTCCAAAACCGTTCGTTTTGTATCTATCGTTTTAAAAATGTTCTAAAATAGTGAAAATTGCCGATCTACAAGCACACAATGCCTCGCGACCGCGAGGCGTTGTGTGCTTGTAGATCAGCTGTTTTCACTACTTTTGTGCGATGGCCTTGTATGGTGAAAAAATTGTGAAATTTGTGGAAAAAAATTACACATTTTAAACTTGGAGATACAAGGTTTCTGCCCGACAGTGTCAATATACTGTATAGGCGTATAGGATCTGCTATTTTCACTCGTTTTGTGCGACAGTCTTGTATGATCGAAGCAGGTCTTTACTTTACTAAAACATACAAATTTTAAACTTGGAGATACGAGGCTTCTATGAACAAGGTACAATAACCTTCATGCCAATACTATACATAATACATAATAATAAATCGTAATTGGGACTCTGAATAATTAAGTCCCAATCCTTTGGGGTATTTTTTGGTCACTGTACATGCGCACGTATACGTGAAATTTGTCCTCTACGTTTAACCTATCCTAAATATGTTATTAGGAGCAGTGCTATTAACACAGTGTCCGGGTAGCAGTTAGGGGAGAAGTGTCTTACTACACCTACACCACACCACACTGCACCACGTAAAAATATCTTCATTTTCCATTACACAAAAGTACCCCTAACAAATTGACCCTTTTAACTGTGATTATAATACAATATACAACTTATTTAGTATTGACGGTTCAAGTGGTAAAAAATCTGAAAACACAAATTGACATGAATCCAAAATACACTGACAATTGTGCTGTCAAACGATGAAACTATATGGAATCTGGGGGTCCCTGCTCCATCTCTCTCTCAACTAAGGGGTCCTTGGCGAAACAGGGACCTTCAGAGATTCCCAGACGACCTCTCTACCCAGTCAGCTATGGCCGCTCCATAACGTACTCCACATTGGCTTTTGTGCTTTTGTATTCACATGCTCTTGATTGAAGGTTGCTAGGCAATACTTCTTTTTTCCTCCCTTTAACAAGGAGGATGTATTTTGGTTATTTTCATAATAAGGGGGCTAGCTAGTTGGATGGAATCCCACCTCAAATACCCCGCTGCCCATGCATGGGGTAGCAGTGGACATAGGCAAACTCGTATGTCCAGAACTGTTTGTTTTGTATTTATCACTTTTAAAATGATTTAAACTAGCGAAAACAGCCGATCTACAAGCACACAACGCCTCGCACCGCGAGGCGTTGTGTGGAAAAAATGTACAAATTTGAAACTTGGCGATACGAGGTTTCCGCCCGACGGTGACGATACACTGTATAGACAGTGAGAATAGAGAGATGGGAAGAGAATGGAAGAGAGAGAGATGGAAGAGAGAGAGAGAGGATGAGGAAAAGATTGAAAGAGAGACAGAAAGAGGACTTCACCCCGGCTCTGATCAAAGGAGGTGTCTCTGTAATCCTGCAGATTGAAGCAGTCATTCCGTCTCGGAGCATTTCCAGCTCCCCACGAGCACCAAAAAAAAAAAAAAAAACTCGCAGGTAAAAAACTACCCCGAAGTGATTCTATCTTTCTTTACTTTTTGACGGAGGCAAGAGAGAGAGAGAGCCCCCCTGCTGAGGGCGTTCACAGAGACGGAGCCAAATTAGAAAAAAACAAAGCACAAGAGAGGACGGGACGAGAGCGGCGTCCTCGGTTGAAGACGTTCCAGACATCGTGGCCGTCTGCGTCCGTCTCCAAAAGCAGACAGCAGCTCCTAAATTAAGCCTACGATTTGGACTTCTTCATAATGGCGGCTTTGCGTGCTGGAGATTGTAGGTTGATTGGCTGTTTTCAGTGAGCAACGGCGGCGTATATCGTCGTTGTCGGTATGTCCAAAACCGTTAGTTTTGCATTTTTCATCTTAAAAATTATTTAAACTAGTGAAAACAGCCGATCTACAAGCACACAACGCATCGCGGTGCGAGGCGTTGTGTGCTTGTATATCGGCTGTTTTCACTACTTTTGTGCAACGGCCTTGTACGATGAAGCAGTGCTTTGCTTTGCGAAAGAACGTACAAATTCGAAACTTGGAGATACGAGGTTTCCACCCGACAACGACGATATATTAGCCATTATACTCCGTCGCACGCCAGCACGTCGTTAGCTTGGAGATCTGTTCTCGTTGGCAAGAGTCACCCACTGGGAGTACAGACTGAGTTTAGGATGACACCTATTTGAGTCAACAAACCAATATTTTGGTGCCTTGTTGTTGTTACTATGTGGCTCCTCAGAGGCGAGCGAGCTATCTCTATAGAAGAATGTCTGTGTGTCTGTGTGACCAGAGCTAATCTGATGTCTTGTGCACCCTGCCAGTAGAGCACAGAAGTACCTGCAGTCATTTAGTTTGACATACGGTAATGGTTCATAGTACTGAAATGATCCAACCTTTAGTCTTATAATGGAAGATCATTTTGGGCATCTGATCGGATCAGGCTCCCAGATTCAGCCTGAATTTGAAGTCTTAAGATACAAATCTAGAAGGAATCCATTCTAGCATTTACTCTTCGGAAGCTTATATATGTTACAGTGTTTTTGAGGTACCAGTGAGATTCGGACCGGAGCGCTTGTTTTAGTTCACCTTATGGGCAGTCATCGGGGGTATAGCTCAGTGGTGTAGAGCATTTTACTGCAGTGGTCCGACGTGTCATTGTTCCTCCATTGTTCCCATTAGTCCCACGCTGGTCAATGCTAACCTGCCGATGCTGATGAATGCTAACCTGGTGAATGCTACTATGCCTAAACTTAACCCTAATCCTAACCCTAACCTCAGTACAACTATGCCTATACCTAACCCTGTAGGACTATTTATGGGCATTCCCCCGAAGGAGGCACCGCTTGCACCACCTCATGCCCAAAAACGAGCGCTCATGGTCTCAATCTTACTGAAACTCCAAAACACTGTGACATAATATAAAATTTAAAAACTGGCAACAATGACTTGTGTATACTGTAATTACTGAAGGCGTATAATTGGACTTTTTGATTTGAGTTCTGGTCTCCATTTAGAAAAAATAAAATGGTCCCGTAGATGCCCTGTGTGTGTCTCTGCGTTGCAAAAACCACTACAGGCTCTGTTGTTGTAAACAAGCTAATATACCAAATTAACAGCGTACGGTAGCTTGGTTCATAAGCGTAGTGGAGCCTGGCTTGATTAAGTGTACCTTTATAATAATGGCATATGCCACTGAGGATATTAGTAGTTGTTTAATTCAGAAGCAACACAGTTTCAGCTTTCATTTAACACAGTTCCCCTGATAACAGTTTGAGCCTGTAATGACCGCATGACCTGCTTTGAACCGGGAGGTAAAATGGCAAAACATATCGTCACTGTCGGGTAGAAACCTCGTATCTCCAAGTTTCAAGTTTGTACGTTTTTTCACCTAGTAAAGCCCTGCTTCATCATACAAGGCTGTCTCACAAAAGTCGTGAAAACAGCCGATCTACAAGCACACAACGCCTCGCACCGCGAGGCGTTGTGTGCTTGTAGATCTGCTGTTTTCACTAGTTTGGTTCATTTTTTAAATGATGAATACAAAACGAACAGTCTTGGACATACAAGGTTTCCACCCGACAACGACGATATCTTTGTCTGTTATGAAATAAATTCTCTTGAGAGGACTGGGAAAATGTTCCACATAATGTATAGCTCAAATTCTACTATAAATACAAGTACAAGTATCAATACTGCGATGTAGAAATACTCTGTTACAGGTAAAAGTCCGGAAATTCAAAATGTACTTGAGTACAAGTACAAAAGTATTGGTATCAAAAGTATTGGTATCAAAAATTGTTTGTTTTTTTGAAAATGATGATGTCACAAGACGATGGATTTCTGAACTTCCCACAGCTCTCCTAAGAGACTTGGGCCGAGTAGAAATAAATTGTACTATTTTATTATGAACATTAGTGAGGACTTATTATATGAAGATGGGTTGAAAAGTGACAAAGTCCTCCTTTACTTGAGTAAATGTACTTAGTTACTTTAACCACTGCATATGGGTCCATTTGTCCACACACACACACACGCACACGCACACACGCGCACACGCACACACGCACACATGCGCACACGCACACACACACCCTACCTTAATGGCAGAGGAATAAAAGCACAATGGCAAAGTCTTAATGGTATAAAAAGAGGAGAACTAGGATGAACGCTTCCTCAGATGGAGACAGTGGAGTAGGGGTAAAAATGGGTGGATTCGGGAGAGGAAGGAAAAAGGAGGGATGAAAGCGTAGAGGGAAGCGGATAGAGGAGTAGAGAGATTGTAAATCAATGGATTGATGGACGGACGGACGGAGAGGTGATGTCAGGCAGAGGGAGGGAGGGAGAGAGAGCAGGGATGTGGAGAAAATGTTAGAGAGGCAGGGGCTGAAATTTCTAAAAGGGCCTTTTGGTGAAAATATCGAAAATAGCAGACTGCGACGCGTTGTGAGCTTGGAGGTCGGTTATTTTCGGCATGTGATACCACACTGAACTATATAGCCTAATCAAGTCAATACTGGAGACAATGCTGCATTCAAGCAGTGGTTCTCAGTGGTTCTTTTCAGTCCGCGACCCCCAAAATAATCATATTTTAACTGGGGACCCCCCACCCTGACGAGCACTAAGAGTTGAGGCATCACATTTTGTATAACACGGTTCTATTGTGAAAATAGCCGATCTGCTCATTGTGATCATGTAGATCTGCTATTTAAAAAAAGTTCTGCCTCTAATATTTGACAATTTTGCCAATGTTTAATTTGTCATTTTAGAGTATTAAAAAGTCCTTAAATTGTCACTTTAGGAATGTTCAGATACCCTCTAGACACTTAAACGTTATGTTGGTTTGTTTAATGTTGAATGAGAAAACAATGTTGCCCATTAAGTTAATCATCTGGAGACCCCCCATTTGCATTTCTTTCAGCATAGTAAAAACTGCATTCATGGTCTGGAGAGGGCACTTTCAGGGGCTCAAGCCCCCTTTGATGTCTATGTGTGCACGTGCCTGAGAGAGAGAGAGAGAGAGAGAGAGAGAGAGAGAGCGAGAGAGCGAGAGAGAGGGGGCCGGCCGGGCAGTGCTAGTACAGGATAAAAGTGCATGGTGAGGTAATGGCAGTGATGAATAGCCCGCGGCTGATCGCTAGAAAGCCAGGTTGGTGTTTGAAGATTAGATTTTAATACAGCCTGCCTTGACTCCCCTCTCTCTGCCTGCAAAATAATCACAGGGGGAAAAAAAGAAGGGCGGGTGAGAAAAAACAAATTAGGAATTATTTCATACAATATCAACTGATTATTCCAGTTTGCCCTTGACTGTGGAGAGCTTACACATGCTCTGCCATGTTCCGTTTGTCTCCTAGTCTGCCAGCGGCGGGCTGGAAGTCTATAATTTGCGTCCACGTGGTTCTTTTAATCCCTTTCGAACGGGTACACATGCATCATTGTGTATCATTATTTTATGCTTTAACTATTGAAAAATAGCAGATATACAAGCTCACAGCGCGGCACTGAGTGCCGCGCTGCGAGCTTGTAGATCTGCTATTTTTGAAAAATCGTGAAAATTAGAATTTTGACCCGATTCTATGAGTGTCTTTTGAATCCTTCTAAGGTTTTTTGAAAAACCTGTGTTTCTGTGTCAGCCATCTGGCCAGCCATCGTCAAAGAAAAGGTCCTTTTCACTTAACCGGAGCTCAGTTAGTCTGTTCTTGAGAGACTACTATGTCAGTGGTTCTCAAACTTTTTCATGTGAAGGACCCTCAAAATGACATGTATTTGGCCACAGACCCGCATCTCAAAATATTTAGTTCCAGGGACCACCCAGAAACAAAATTTTAGTTACAAACGTTCGCTTTGAAAAAACATATATTCAAAGATTTGCACATATTTTCACGACGTGTTCAAAAATAGCAGATACAAGCTCACAGCGCGGCACTCGGTGCCGCGCTGTGAGCTTGTATATCTGCTATTTTTCACTGGTTAAAGCATTCAATAATTCTAGACCTAAATGGGTTTAATCCGGCGGTATAAAAGCCTGGCACGGCGGTGTGTACCGTATAGAAACGGCCCTTACACAGTACGGCGCCTCGGCGTTGTCGAGAGTACGTCGACAGGAAGTGTATATACCGACAAGGTATGTCCCTCGGCAGGCTGTCCTCCTCGTTGCGTTTCAAGCGTGGATGTTGGGTTTGTGTGTTAAGCGGGGGAAAAACAGTGGCGCGCGAGTCCCCCGTCTCCGTCCTCGCCTGCCGCGGAGACGAGGAAAAGCGGCTTGGATGTGGCAAGCGGAGTGACAGCCATCGGTGGGGAAGTGCGTTTGGCTTCGTCGTTCCAAATCTTGCTTGTGTGTGTGTGTGTGTGTGTGTGTGTGTGTGTGTGTGTGTGTGTGTGTGTGTGTGTGTGTGTGTGTGTGTGTGTGTGTGTGTGTGTGTGTGTGTGTGTGTGTGTGTGTGTGTGTGTGTGTGTGCTTGTATTCCTATCCAAGGATAGTAAGGTATGTGAAAATGGGCCTTGTGTAGCCTCGATCGCGTAGCCAGACTATATCACTTGCGTGGATATAAGTCTGGTAGTTCTACATGGAAGTTTATTTTTTTTCCCCGAGGGGCGGGTTTAAATAAATGGCTATGGACACAATTGGTTAGACCAGACCAATACTGGGCCCCGACTGGTCACCCAACTCTTCTGGGTGAGGAAATGGGCTTATAGGTTTGAGATTTAGGTTCAGGTTTAGGCCCGAAACCTGAGTGTAACCCTAACCCTGGCTTTAGGGTTGAAATTGGGATAACATTTTCAAAAGGGTTGAGGATTTCATTTTTTTTTTAATGAAATATTGCTTTTGAGTTCACCACAGGGATATAAATACAATTGTGTGTGCGCGCTCCAACGAGTAGCCCGCAGTGCATGAGATGCTATACTGCCCCTGCTGCTACTACTTGAGACAACCTGCTGTGTGCACATATTGATCACTACTGTAGGCTTTAATGATATGAATGGAATGCTCGTGTGTGTTTTTACCATGTATCCTCATAGAACACGTCTGCATTTTATAGTATCTGGTATTTCTCCTTGGACAGGCCTGCTTATGTCCTGAACGTATACTGACTTATCAACTGAGGGACTTGATAAATATTATCTATCTATAAATGCGAGAAGTCTCTGCGTGTCTGTCTGCGTGTATGTAATCCGCGTATATGTGAAATGCCTGGCTTTTAGGTACTCTGTGTGTGTGTGTGTGTGTGTGTGTGTGTGTGTGTGTGTGTGTGTGTGTGTGTGTGTGTGTGTGTGTGTGTGTGTGTGTGTGTGTGTGTGTGTGTGTGTGTGTGTGTGTGTGTGTGTGTGTGTGTGTGTGTGTGTGTGTGTGTGTGTGTGTGCGTGCGTGCGCACGTGCGCATGCGTGGACTTTTTACTAGTTGACCGTCAGGTCGTTACTATCAAAACCTCCACCGGTTGTCTGTCAGTCAGTCAATCAGTCAATCAGTCTGTCCGTCACGTCACGTCACGTCACACTTTTCCCCTACTCATATCTCCGCCACCGTTGCCCCGATCCATGCCAAACTATCCCCTCATTTCTCACATGGCCCTCTTCCAACGCCACCATGAGGCCGATTCTTGCAAGACACATTTTTGGACACTGCTCCTACAGATTTTGCCCTAAAATCACGCAAACTGGTACACAGTATCTCTATAGTCATGTCATCAAAATGCATCTGTCCCATCTAGCGCCACCATCTGGCCGATTTTTGAAAAACACAACATGGATCTGTCCCATTTCCCATATTCCCTCCTGATTGGCTACCATTGCCTTCCAAAGTTTGTGTATGCGACCTGACAGTCGCTTACCTCCCGATTTAGGGAGTCTTACTGGTAACAGAGTTACTAGTAAAGTTACTGGTAGTGTATGTCTACACTGTGGTATTGATACTTTTACTTACGTAAAAAATCACACCCCATGTGAAGTGAGCAGTGGTCGTGCTTGCATACCATGGAAAAAAGCTACAGACATACGACATATGACATCACTAGACAAACACGATGCTACGTACACACATTTTACTATGGCAAAACGCTGAGGAAAAAGGCTACAGACACACGCACAGCCACTTATAGGAGCGGTTTGCACCGCTCACAAATGGGAGAAGGGAATAGGCCTACGCCTCCTTCCATCACTGTACTTGAGTACCAAACGGGAGTACTTCCTCTCCCGCGGGCAGCGGTGGACGGGTTGTGACCAATAGGCAGCGAGAAGCTTCAGCATCTCTTACACCACCACCAACCCCGGTGGCCGGCAGGCAGCTAGGGGACTAAAATAGTACTCTGTCTGTTGCCAAGGTTACAACATTGACAACATGACACGGCCATTCATTCTCCATACTGTATCTCCCTGGTCCTTCTGTGAGAAAGTGGCTGCTAATCTTAGCGCTCAATCTGCTCAGGCCTGTCAATGTGAAGAGAGGAGAGAGGGGAGGGGATGGCGTAGCAAGGTATGCCATGAGAGTAGGAGGAGAGCCCCGCCCTCCCGCCGCGGCCCCCCCTCGGCTCTTTCGCCCAGGCAATGGTGTGTCCAGGGGCGTCACAAGGGGGGGTGGGGGGAGTGGGACTGAGTCACTAGGGCCCAAGGTGGAGGGGCCTTCATTGTTTTTTAGCTACTGAAAGTGGTGAACTTGTGTGCAAATCTTTGAATAAATGTATGTTTTTTAAGCGAACATTTGTAACTAAAATCTTCGAACTCCCTGGAACTAAATATTTTGAGATGGGGGTCCGTGGCCAGATACATATCATTTTGGGGGTCCTTCACGTGAAAAAGTTTGAGCACCGCCGACATAGAAACATAGTTTTTTTTTCAAAAAACCTTCAAAGACGCAGCGTAGACAAATTTTCAGAGATTTTTCAAAAATAGCAGATCTACAAGCTCGCAGCGCGGCACTCGGTGCCGCGCTGCGAGCTTGTATATCTGCTATTTTTCAACAGTTAAAGCACAGAATAACGCAGTGAATCCTTGTACCCAGGGCCCTGAATTTGGTGCGACACCCCTGGGCGGCGTGTCGTCTCGTCCCCCCCCTCCCCCTTCCCCCCCTCGCGGCGTCTTAGATAAAAGCCATTGGCCATTGCTCCTGCCACAGGGCTTGATGGGTTGAAATCGGGAGCGGGTTTTCTATGCTAGCCCCTCGCGTGTCACTTTTCCCACTCGCAGGTATATACGCCGGCGGGTCAGGCGTATATACGTTTGGCGCGCGGGCGGGGGAGGGGGAGGTGGGCGAGAGGTGGGCCGGCTGAATGGCAAACCGGATGGTAGTCACAATAAAACTGTAATTGAAAGATATGTTATCGTGACTGACTGACTCCTCTCTCTCTCTCTCTCTCTCTCTCTCTCTCTCTCTCTCTCTCTCTCTGGTGGAGAGCGGCGGTATCGGAGCCAAAAAAAAAAAGAGTTGGCGGGAGGGGACGAGAAGAAAAGGAAACCTTCTTTTAAGCCATTTAGGCTTAGAATTATTGAATTCTTTAACTATTGAAAAATAGCAGCACTCGGTGCCACGCTGCAAGCTTGTAGATCTACTGTTTTTGAAAAATCATGATTTTTTTTTAATATATCTATTTAAAAGCAAACATTTGTAACTCAAATCTCTGCTTCTGGGGGGTCCCTGGAACAACATATTTTGAGACGGGGGTCCGCGGCCAAACAAATGTAATTTTGGGGGTCCTTGACCTGAAAAAGTTTGAGAACAGCTGATTTAGAGGAAGGATTTAGAAGTCAGGTCAAAGATCGGGTCAAAGATATTCAAAGACTTGCACACATTTTCACGATTTTTCAAAAATAGCAGATCTATAGACGGGTTTCTTGTTTACAAACATTGAGACTAAATGCACTGCTGACTGTATCATGTAATCAATTCCGTCCAATCCCCAAACCTGTTGTTTTGGGGAGCGCTGGTTTCATTGGCTAATTTTGGTACGGACCCTGCGCACGCATCTAGTTTTATCAGTGTAACGTGGACCAGAAACCCGTCTATATATCTGCTATTTTTTCAACAGTTAAAGCATAAAATAATGGTTAAAGTGGCTCAAATCCAACGCGACTTGGGCCGCGTTCCCGGCCTTCGAGAGTTAATTAAAAAATAGCGCTCAAAGGGTTGACCGAAAAGTTGAAACCCGGAGGCATGTTTGGCATGAATAAAAGTCGCCCCTCTCCCTTTTGTGTGGTGACACTGACAAATAGAGCGCCGCGCGTTGAAAAGGAGAGAGAGAGACTTATCTTTGACGGGTAATGAATTCAAAGTCATGGAGATGAACGTGCGCTTTGAGGTTCAGGGGGCTTTAAACCAAAACCTTGCATTATCTCCCTGTGACGGCGGCGTCACGGGGCCCCGCGTCACGTGGCGCCCGCATCGTCCGTCTCATTGGTCGACACAGAGAGAGAGAGAGAGAGAGAGAGAGAGAGAGAGAGAGAGAGAGAGAGAAGAGTGTCATGCCCTCCTGGCCGGGCAAAGCAGCGCTATTGGCTCAGAGGAGGTGATGTTGTTACGGTCTGATTGGTATACGTTTGCACCTGCGGCTGCGTTTCCTATAGGACAGGGGTCTGCGACGTTTTCAGGCCGAGGACCCCTTAGTGTAGAGAGAGATGAAGCAGGGACCCCCCATAACACGTTCATAGATTCCATATGGTTTTGTTGTTTGACAGCACAATCATCAGTGTATGTTGGATTCATGTTGATTTGTGTTTGCGCCGTCGATACTTAATAAACTTGCCATTTCACTTTGTACTTAGTCTGCTCTTTTTCCCCAATACACCAAAGCTCATTACCAAAAACAGAAGATAGAATAGAGGCTAACATTTAGTCCTTCTTTTTGAAAAAACAAAAGCAAAACATAAACCTTCACCTATATGGGGGTCCGCAGGCAACTTTGTAGATGTGGGGCTTCCTTGGCATGAAATTGTTTAAGAACCACAGAATACTGTAGGTGTCATTTGTTCTCATGGGGTCCGGCGACCCCCAGGGGTCCTTGAGGGATCTCCAGGGGGTCCCCAGCGAAATAATAGTTAGGAATCAAATCGACCCTTATGGCTATGTAACTCAAATGGAAACAAATGGACCGCATCCATTTGGTTCCATTTGTACACTCTCAGAGTTAAATTAACATTGATTTTACAATATAAATTGGGGTCTTGGAGATTGAAATGCCATTAAATGGGGTCCGTAGCCTAATGGATGTCAAACTGGGGGCCGCTGCTAGAGCCATAAAAATCATCTCTTATGGGGGTCCCTGGCATATCTTTTCAAATGTGGATTCGCGGGCTAATAAGTGTCAATTTGGGGGTCCTTGTCATGAAAAAGTTGGAGAACCACTGCTATAGACATGGATGAAGCAAAGCTTGTAACAGTATTTCTATATTGCAGTATTGATACTTTTACTTCAGTAAAAATATGTGAGTACTTTTTCCGCCACTGTGTACAGCTCCGGGTGGCGAGGACATGCACCTGCGGGCCACGGAAGGCCAGTCACATGGCTATTTAACCAGTCTCTCTCTTTCTCGTGTTCAACCCCTTTTTTATGACAGACACAGTTTTCAAGATGTGCACAAACCCATTTCTGCTCAATTGCTCCCAGCGGCAGTCCCAAATAGATTTAGCAATGATACTGTGCAGAGAGAGAGAGAGAGAGAGAGAGAGAGGGGGAGAGAGAGAGAGAGAGAGAGAGAGAGAGAGAGAGAGAGAGAGAGAGAGAGAGAGAGAGAGAGAGAGAGAGAGAGAGAGAGAGAGAGACCTAGCGAACAATGGTGACCGGGGTGTTTGGGGGAACGGGTGGGGGCCGATGTCGGAGACTGGAAATGAGAAAAGGGGGGGAGAGATTGGGGGGTAAAGGGGGGGGGGCTTGGGTGCTGCAAAAATAGACTGAAAATGAGCCAGAGCAAGGATTGTGTGCGGTTCAAGTTAAAGAAAGGCTTTGAACGTATTTGAATCACAGACTTGATCTGCGAGGCAGCCTATTTTTATTAGCTGCTTGACAGTGCAGTATGGAGCCGGGATTACAACACTAGCGGCTATTTTATTCTGGGTCTGCTCTCAGCCAAAATGTCTCTTTGAGCATTCCTCTCACGCCCAGGGGCGTCACCAGGGGGGTGGGGGGGGGGAAGTGGGACTGAGCTACTAGGGCCCACTAAGGTGGAGGGGCCTTAATTAGTTTACACTTTAGTTATTCTCACAGCGCGGCTGCGAGCTTGTAGATCTGCTATTTTTTGTGAAAACAAGTTGTGAAAACGTGTGCAAATCTTTGAATATGTGTATTTTTTTAAGCGAACATTTGTAACTCAAATTGTGCTTCTGGGGGGGAGGGGGGGGGGGGGGTCCCTGGAACTAGACATTTTGAGATGGGGGTCCGTGGCCAAATACATGTCATTTTGGGGGTCCTTCACATGAAAAAGTCTGAGCACCACTGACATAGAAAAATTGTTTTTTTTCGAAAAACCTTCGAAGGATTTGAAATATTCAAAAATAGCAGATCTACAAGCTCGCAGCGCGGCACTCGGTGCCGCGCTGTGAGCTTGTATATCTGCTATTTTTCAATAGTTAAAGCACAAAACGTGAGTGAATCCTTGTACCCAGGGCCCAGAATTTGGTGCGACACCCCTGCACGCACATACACTTTAATCCCTTTCCAAGTTCCCTTTCTGTTTTCCAACTAATGTCACCGGCCACAAATTAGGAAGCAAACACGGTCGGCAATTACGAACGCTTATCGCACTCCTTTTACCAACCTCTCCTCGTGTTTTTTTTTAACGAGTGATTCCTCAACGCTTTAATGTCTGGAAAGAACGGCTTCAGATATTCAAATGAGTTCCTTTTTAGTGCTGGGCGGAACCGAAGCTATAGGGCTTCTTTGACGTCCGCCTCAAAGCCATAAATTGAAAAGGAAACGTATCGCGTACCCCGTTTCGAGTGGTGGTGCGCATCGCACGCAACACCCTTACCCACCCTCCACCCCCCCCCCCCCGTCCTCTCTGTGTACGCTAGTTTATGTTATCCGCGGCTAATTTATGCCACACTTAATTTGGCCTTGATTGTAAACCGTCCTGGGTGCAGGCGCGAGGAAGCCGAGAACTCCGCGCGCCTCCCTGCGCTAGCTGCGCCCCCGAGTCGTACAACAGTCTCAACGAATTAAACCTCAAAGACCGGGAACGCGCCCGAGTCACGTTAGATTTTAACCACTTTAACCATTATTTTATACTCTAACTAAAAAAATTGCAGATATACAAGCTCACAGCGCAGCACCGAGTGCCGCCCGGCGAGCTTGTAGATCTGCTATTTTTGAAAAAAAAAAAAAAAACGTGAAAAGTCTTTGAATATCTTTGACCCAATCTTTGACCCTACTTCTAAATCCTTCCTCTAAATCAGTAGTTCTCAAACTGTTTCATGTCAAGGACCCCCAAAATTACATTTATTACATCTCAAAATATGTTGTTCCAGGGACCCCCCATAAGCAGAGATGTGAGTAACACATGTTTGCTTTGAAAAATATATATTGAAAAATGTTCAAGATTTTTCAAAAATAGCAGATCTACAAGCTCGCAGCGCGGCACTCGGTGCCGCGCTGTGAGCTTGTATATCTGCTATTTTTCAATAGCTAAAGCATTCAATAATTCTAAGCCTAAATGGCTTAAATGATGTCGAATTTAAAGCCGCGGGTGCCTCAAACGAGCACCTCTCGCCTCGTCAGATGCTAAAACCTTTTTACCGGTGGGACCCTTTTTACCCATCTGCCAAGTTGCCCACTCTGAACAGTTGTGTTTACAACTACAGTAAAAGAAAACACGAAATGCTTTATGAAAAAGCAGGCGCTCTATATCTCTCTCTCTCTCTCTCTCTCTCTCTCTCTCTCTTTCTCTCTCTCCACCGTTCTGTCACTGTTGTTCAAAAACGGTAAAATCCTTCATGTTAATTAAACGAGAGTACAAACAGAGTAGTGCCCAGTGTCCATTTCATCACTGTCGGGGCAGAAACCTTGTATCTCCAAGTTTCACGTTTCTACGCTTTTTCGTAAAGCAAAGCCCTTGCTTCATCATGCAAGGCTGTCGCACAAAACTAGTGAAAATATAAATCATAAATCATTTCTAAAGTGATAAATACAAAACTAGCGGTTTTTTGACATGCGAGGTTTCCACCCGACAACGACGATTTGTTCCTATTGGTGCTTCACTGCTTTCTTTGGAAGTCAAACGAACGCTTGGATTTTGACAGCGCGTTTTTGAGTAATTTCCCCGTTAAGCATCCCTCATTACTGGCAAACATGAAAAACACATGGCGTGGATTTGTCATAATTAAACCAGCGACTTGGCCCGGACTCCCAAGAAAGATTGCAATAAAGACGATGGCTTATTTAGGGTAAACTCTGCTACAGCCCCTCTGGGTGCCCGGGAGGAGGGGGGGGGGGGGAGGAACCTTCACACTTCCAAATCCACTTGCCAGAACATATGAGGGGGTAAAGTGGCTCTATTAAGTCATTTAGGCCTAGAATTATTGACTAGCTATTGAAAAATAGCAGATATACAAGCTCACAGCGCGGCACCGAGTGCCGCGCTGCAAGCTTGTAGATCTGCTATTTTTGAAAAATCAAAAGATTTGTGCAAATCTGAATATATATATTTTTTTAAAGGGAACATTTGTAACTCAAATATTTGCTTCTTTGGGGTCCCTGATAGAATATTTTGAGATGGTGGTCCATGGCCAAATACATATCATTTTGGGGGTCCTTCATATGAAAATGTTTGAGGACCGTCGACATAGGAACATGATCTTTTTCAAAAAACCTTAGTAGGATTCAGAAGACACTTATAGAATCGAGTAAAAACATTCAAAGAATTGCACAAATGTTCACGATTTTTCAAAAATAGCAGATCTACAAGCTCGCAGCGCGGCACTCGGCGCTATAAAGCATAAAATGATACGCACTAATGGGGGGCAGACCTCCATTCAGAAACACCCCCACTTAGAAACATCCCCATTCAGAAATACCCCCACTGGGTTTAGGTTATAGGTTTAGGTGACACCTCCATTTAGAATAACGGAAGTCAATCTTCTGAATGGCAGTGTTTCTGAATGGAGACGTGTAACCGCAATAATGCGTACCCCGGTCCAACTGGGTTAAATTTGTTGACTCCAAAGGACCTCTCAGCGGCCGCGGCGTATTGCATTTGTTGGCTCCTCCATCGCTGCGAGCCTTCTGCGCGGCCCGCCGCGATTGAATCAGACAGGAGGCCCAGATCCTCACCGTTGCGCGGGATGAACACTATTGAATTGCCCCGGCTTGTAGATCCACAATTCTAACTTCTTTAGACTATATTGAATTTACCATCCCGGCGCCGATCAATAATACTAAGTTTTGCAGGCAGTATTGAACTCCAGCTCTCACACATCTTAACCCATTCAGAACGGGTACAGATATTGTGTATCATTATTTTATGCTTTAACTATTGAAAAATAGCAGATATACAAGCTCACAGCGCGGCACCGAGTGCCGCGCTGCGAGCTTGTAGATCTGCTATTTTTGAAAAATTGTGAAAATTTGAATTTTGACCCGATTCTATAAGTGTCTTTTGAATCCTTCTAAGATTTTTTGAAAAAACCTGTGTTTCTATGTCAGCAATCTGGCCAGCCATCGTCAAAGAAAAGGTCCTTTTCACCTAACTGGAGCTCAGTTAGTCTGTTCCCGAGAGACTATTATGTCAGTGGTGCTCAAACCTTTTCACGTGAAGGACCCCCAAAATGATATTTATTTGGCCACGGACCCCCATCTCAAAATATTTTGTTCCAGGGACCACCCAGAAGCAAAATTTGAGTTACAAACGTTCGCTTTGAAAATACATATATTCAAAGATGTGCACACATTTTCACAACTTTTTTCAAAAATAGCTGATCTACAAGCTCGCAGCGCGGCACTCGGTGCCGCGCTGTGAGCTTGTATATCTGCTATTTTTTCCACTGGTTAAAGCATTCAATAATTCTAGGCCTAAACGGTTTAAACTCGGTGGCCGTTTTTTTTTTCTTCTCCAGATTGCTTGAGGATTCTGCGGGGCGTCACGCACAGACAAACAGATTCTCCCGGGGTGATTCAGGAGTTTTAAAAAAAGCGGGGATCATATAAAGTCATTGCAATTGTGCAGACTGGGCCATATAATAAAACAGAGGGAGGCTTTTTTTGCTTTCATAGTCAGATAAAAAAAAAGAATGAATAGAATTCTGTTCCAGCTTAGGCAAGGTGGAGAGATAGGATCAAATTCCCCCATATAAAAGGTCCGCCGCTCTGCAAAGCACAGCAACCTCCTGAACAAACAGTCTTTTGTGTGTACAAGTTATTATTCATTTATTTTCATTTTCCAAATGCTTCCCCGGCTCTAATAACGCCGGCCAAAAGATCACGCTGTCCTCTTAAGCCATCTCGAACGGGAACGCAAATCTTTTGTCATGTTAGATTTGAACTGCTTTGACCATTATTTCAGGCTTTATCTATTGAAAATGTAAGCCATTTACCATGAGAGGGAGTGGGTTGTTGGCTGATTTACCACTGTTTCAGGGTTGTGGCACGACCCTGAAACAGTGGTAAATCAGCCAACAACCCACAACCCACGAATGGTAAATTGCTTTTCTACCACTTCTGCTTCTACCATATAAATGAAAGAAAACACAGTTGTAACTTGCAAGGTTATTTGGTTACAATCAACTGCAGCAACACAACAGTGGGCGGGGTCTATGAGCCAACTCAAGGTTGTTGACTGATTTACCACTGTTTAAGCCAATCAGCATCCAGTATCTGAACATGTGACCACAAAAAGTGATAGAATAGCGGATCTACAAGGTCACAGCGCGGCACCGAGTGCCGGGCTGCGAGCTTGTAGATCTGCTATTTTTTGTCTTTGAATATTTATTTTACCCGATTCTATAAATGTCCTGCTTCTAAAGCAGTGGTTCTCAAACTTTTTCATGTCAAGGACCCTCGAAATTACATGCGTTTTGGCCGCCGACCCCCATCTGAAAATATGTTGTTCCAGGGACCACCCAGATGCTTTTAAAAAGATATTATTTGTTATTTTTACAAAATAGCAGATCTACAAGCTCGCAGCGCGGCACTCGGTGCCGCGCTGTGAGCTTGTAGATCTGCTATTTTTCACTGGTTAAAGCATTCAATAATTCTAGGCCTAAATAGCTTAAAGTCGGGCCCACAATTGCGACAAGCTCAAGAGTTCAACAGCCAAAGTTGTACATTGCCGATGCAGACAGCGCATTGTGATTCACCATCGGCCTCCTGGGTAATGAAAGGCTCTAATAAATAAATCCATCAGAGTGTCTGTGTGTGTGTGTGTGTGTGTGTGTGTGTGTGTGTGTGTGTGTGTGTGTGTGTGTGTGTGTGTGTGTGTGTGTGTGTGTGTGTGTGTGTGTGTGTGTGTGTGTGTGTGTGTGTGTGTGTGTGTGTGTGTTGCTCCGTGTGTGTGTGTATCTGGGAGCAGGGGTGTCGCACCAAATTTTGGGCCCTGGGTACAAGGATTCACTGCGGGCCCCCCATGAATGTTCTTCGGGGGTTTAACTCATTTAGACTGGGAACTCATTCTTTTGCGCTTTAACTGAGCTTGTAGATCTACTATTTTTCAAAAATCGCGGAAAAGGTCTTTGAATATTTCAAATCCTTCTAAGGTTTTTCTTTTTTTTAAAACCTATGTTTCTATGTCAGTGGTGCTCAAACTGAAGGACCCCCAACATTATATGTATTTGGCCACGGACCCCCATCTCAAAATATTTCGTTCCAGGGACCCCCCTCAGAAGCAAAATTTGAGTTACAAATGTTCGCTTAAAGAATGCATATATTCAAAGATTTGCACATTTTCACGACTTTTAAAAAATAGCAGATCTACAAGCTCGCAGCGCGGCACTCGGTGCCGCGCTGCGAGCTTGTATATCTGCTATTTTTCAACACTCGGTGCCGTGCTGCGAGCTTGTATATCTGCTATTTTTCAACAGTTAAAGCATAAAATAATTAAGGCCCCTCCACCTCCTTGGGCCCTAGTAACTCAGCCCCACTTCACCCCCCCCCGCCCCCCCCCCCCCCCCCCCCCCCCCTTGTGACGCCCCTGTATGTCTGGGCTGCAGTCAGAGGGCCCTGACGTTGCCCAGTCTCCGGGCACACAGAGGAGGGAAGAGGAGGGATGCCATCGTCGCTGGCAGCCCGGTGATGAATGGGTGGCGCGCCGCTCCGTGACAAAGACAAATGTGACGGCCCCCGCCGTCCTGCTGCCGAAAGGGGGGCGGTGCTAAACCCACTTGAGGGGGTGATCATGTGACGCTGACCCCCCCCCCCCCCCCACTCGCTGAGAGAGAGAATAGAGGTGGGAGATACTCGAGTAAAAGTACTTGAGTATTTACTCAAGAGTAAGAACTGGTTGGAATAACGTGTTCCTTCCACGCGCTACGTCCAAACCAGGGAAATCCTCGCTGTCAAGTGAAAAGAAGCAACTTGGACTCCTCATGCATAGAAGGAAGCATGAGGTCAGTCCGTTGTCTCCCCAGGCGTGGCAGAGGGAGAGCAGAGCTCAGGATTACATAGGCAATTGGCAATGGGTGAAAATGGGTTACAAAATCATGGGATAAAAATGATAAAAAAAAGAGTAGTTTTTTTGAGGATCTGTACTTTTAAAGTAATTTTAAATGCTCTACTTTTACTCTTGCTTTTGAGTGATTTAAAAAGTAAATACTTGTACTCGTTACTTTTCATTTGGACAATGAGTAAGAGTAGTTTAAAATCAGTAAATAAGTAAAGTAAATTCAGTTTTTTTAAGGCTTTTCTACATGCTCAAAACGCCCCTGTGAGCATGTAGATCTGCTGTTTTCACAATGGAACAGACAGTCAATGTAATGCAAGTACTCTTACTTTTTACTCAAAGAGTAGTTTTTAAATAGGCTTACTTTTGAGTAAATTCCTGGACTAGTACTTTTACCCTTAACTCTTACTAAAAAAGTAACAGTACTCTTACTTTGGAGTAGGATCTTTCAGTACTCTTTCCACCTCTAAGGATGCCCTCAGACCAAAATACCTATGAAAGTGGAATCCGCTTTCCGCCAATGCATTTCAATGAGAAGGGAGCGTTTTTTGCAGAAATCCTCTGCTGGCATGAAACTGCTTCACACTCATTGAAATGCATTGGCGGAACGCAGATTCCACTCTCATAGGTATTTTGGTGTGAGGGCACCCTAAGAGAGAATAGCATCACATCATCCATCTATCCACCATCTACCATTGAGATGCAACTTGAACTACATTTTGATCATTTTTGAAAGGGATAGAGGGACAAATAACAAAACGCTTTATCACATGCCTATAGGCGTAGTTTTTCTAAAAGGCTCCCTGGACATAATATCAGGGTAAAACAAACAGAAAGAATGGAATCGATAGGTCTTTTTAGCACTGAAGTGATGTGGTAATCTACAGTGCGTTTGGCAAATAGCGTGCCGCCGGGCCCGAAGCCTTAGTTGGTATTCAGCGTTATTGTAGGTAACGCTTTAACAAACTCTTTATCACACGCCTAGGCGTAGTTTTTCTAAAAGGCTACCTGGACATAATATCAGGGTAAAACAAACAGAAAGAATGAATCGATAGATCTTTTTAGCACTGAAGTGATGCGGTAATCTACGGTGCGTTTGGCAAATAGCGTGCGGCGGGCCCCTTAGTTGGTATTCAGCGTTATCGGTGGGGGCGGAAGGAAATTAAAGACCGCGGATCAATAGCAATATTTGTTTTATATTACCGAGGTGTCCTTCCGTCGTCTGCATGAGTGGCCGTCGAGTCAGGATGCGGCGACTCGTCTTTATAAAATATCTACACATTACGGTCCGTTAGCCCATCGCTTACACTTTAGATGAACTCGCTCTTACGCCTTGCCCCGGTGCCGTTCTGTAATCACCGCCGTTTGAGGGCGGCTTGTTATCATCCGACTTTGAATGCGGAGAAGTGCTTTACCCTTTAAAAAAAGAAAAGAAAAAAAGAAGAAAGACAAAAAAAGAAGTTATTCAGCAGTGGAATTTCAATTGCTTTATCTCTCCTCGCTTGCAATTAAAACTGTTTTATTGTGAACGGGAACATTTATGCGCGTTAGGAGGAACTTTACAGCGGATTATTTTCACAGATCAGATAACCCGACGAAGGTCCTCGCATCCCAAATGTTCTTATTCGTAATAAAGGTGCTTTTAACCCATTTAGGACTGCTTTAACTATTGAAAAATAGCAGATATACAAGCTCGCAGCGCGGCACCGAGTGCCGCGCTGCGATCTTGTAGATCTGCTATTTTTGAAAAATAGTGAAATTGTGTGCAAATCTTTCTTAGATATTTTATTTCAAAGCAAACTTTTGTAACTCAAATCTCTGCTTCTGGGGGGGTCCCTGGAACAACATATTTTGAGATGGGGGTCTGCGGGCCAAATAAAATGTAATTTTGGGGGTCCTTGACATGAAAAAGTTTGAGAACCACTGATTTAGAGGAAGGATTAAAGCCCTTGGAGCCTGCAGTGTAGAGCATATCACCGCAAATTTTAGGTGTAAAGCTATATCCACCTAAAGTGAGAAAACAAGTGGAGGCCATCATGTGCAGTCATGGTGAAGTCCTAACACTGTGACTGACTGGTCTAGATCGACCAATCAGTGAACGGGGTGATGGGTCGATCTGTCTGAAAGTAAAAACAGAGAGGTGTCAGGGTTCGCGGCGGATAGCTCTTCACCGCCAGTAATGACGCAATGTTGTAGTTTTATGACTTAAAAAGACTACACCGTGGTGGATAGCTTATCACCGCGTTGCCTACTATGATAGGGGCTTTAGAAGTCGGGTCAAAGATCGGGTCAAAGACATTCGAAGACTTGTACACGTTTTGGTGATTTTTCAAAAGCTACAAGCTACAAGCTTGTAGCTTTTCAAAAGCTACAAGCTCGCAGCGCGGCACTCGGTGCCGCGCTGTGAGCTTGTATATCTGCTATTTTTCAATAGTTAAAGCACAAAATAAAAGTGGTTAAAATCTAACGCGTTCCCGGTCTTTGAGGATTAATTGCGAGTGTGCGTGGGCGCTTTTTTGTGTCTTTGTTGTGGACCCAAGGTCTTCTCCTACGCACCTGCGCGCCTACCTGCGGCACGCTCAGATGTGCTCTGCTGTTTAATTCATGGACGCTGAAAATGGTCTAGTTTGGAAACAAAAGATGACTCCTACACACTGAAGGTTATAATTCTGTTCTAATGCTCCGGCGTGTGTTTGCCCGCATGCAAATCACGTTGTCAGTGCCTGATGGGAACCGCCTTGATCTCACTTTTCAACCCATTTTGGCCTCGAATTCTTTTATGTGTTAACTATTGGAAAATAGCAGATATACAAGAAGCTCGGTGCCGCGCGGTGAGCTTGTAGATCTGCTATTTTTGAAAAATCATGACTTTGCAAGTCTTTGAAGAGGCCTATATCTTTTTAAAACAAACATTTGTACTTCAAACATTTGCTTCTGGGGGGTCCCTGGAACAACATGTTTTGAGATGGAGGTCCGCGGCCAAATGCATGTAATTTTGGGGGTCCTTGACATGAAAAAGTTTGAGAACCACTGATTTAGAAGAAGGATTTAGAAGACATTAATAGAACCAGGTAAAAAATATTCAAAGACAAAAATAGCAGATCTACAAGCTCGCAGCGTAGATCTGCTATTTTTAATAGTTAAAGCATAAAATAATGTTCAAATCTAAAGCGACACAGATTTACGTCCAGGCCAGGGTGCCTGGTTAATAAACCAGACTGCACAACACCACCCCCTGTTGGTAGTGGTGGTGTTGTGTAGTCTGGCCCTTCACATTAAATAAGCTTTTTCCACCAGCCCTCAGAGAGGGCGAGCCAATCAGGGCTGTAGGCTTGGGGCACGTGGTGGGTGGTGGCCTGGTTCAAAACCATTCAGCCAATCAGGCGAGTCTGTGTGTATTCAAACACATTCCCCCCTCCACTCTTATTACAGACATCAAACAGATTGTAGTCTTTGATGCTTTCAGTGACTAACGAGCTATTGACACTTGTATGGCTCAATCAATTACAGCAGCTCACAAGCCCTTTGAAGTTCAGAGGGAGCAATTAAGAGCAAGTCAACTTAACATTTTTTTTAAACCACCCCCTGCCCGCCCCCTCAGAAGTGGAATGTCTGCCCGAAATCTCAGACTCTCTTCCCAAAACGAAGTGTGTGATAGAGTCTGACGCTTGCAGTCAGGCTACTGTTTTCCCCCAGCGAGGTACCAAAAAGATTTGTTCTCCACTGGACCCCATTCATTTTCCTCTTAACCTTAATAAACATTGACAAATATGGTCCCATTTATGTTAAAATTGATGATAAAGTTGCGGGGGGCGTGGCCAACTAAACGGATACCAGCCGGCTGTGTTCTTCTTCGTGTGCTGTATTTCGAGAGGCTCCGACCACATTCTCCCATGTATCCCTGCGGTTCCATGTGACCGTTGGCAGCCAATAGCATTCCTTATGATTCCTGGGTACCATTCAAACAATGATGGCGACAACCATACAAAGGACAAAAAAGCGTCATTTTCGCCGCATAGAAACCAATGGCTTCGCGTCGTCCATATTTTTTTTTTTACAGTCTATGGTTCAGGCCTCCCCAGTAGACGTAGAGCCGTCACAATTGTGCCAAAAAACTGAAAAAGGACGGCGGCACGGGCGAGGAGATCGGTTAACAGTCCCCCTCTGAGCTTATAGGCGAGATGGGAGCAAAGCACGAAGGAGAGAGTCAATGGGAAATGGAGATGATTAAGAGGCTCTCGCTGTTAACAGAAGAAGACGGGATCGGTTTCCATTGCGCCCTCTTCTTTTCACGAGACCAGGGCTGGTGGACACAGACCGGTGCTTTTCGGTCTGAACGGGAGTCGAAGACCTGTCTATTAAGCCGTTTAGGCCCAGAATTATTGAACGCTTTAACTATTGAAAAAAAAAATAGCAGATATACAAGCTCACAGCGCGGCACCGAGTGCCGCGCTGCGAGCTTGTAGATCTGCTATTTTTTTTGAAAAATCGTGAAAATGTGTGCAAAATCTCATGTGTATTTCTAAAGCAAACATTTGTGACTCAAATATTTGCTCCTGCATGGGGGGGTCCATGGTTGAAGATATTTTGAGACGGGGATCGGTGGCCAAATACGTATAGTTTTAGGGGTCCTTGACGTGAAAAGGTTTGGGAACCACTGACGTAGAAACGTGTGTTTTTCAAAAAAACCTTAGAAGGATTCAGAAGACATAGTATCGGGTCAAAATCGGGTCGAAATTCAAATGTTGACAATTTTTCAAAAATAGCAGATCTACAAGCTCGCAGCGCGGCACTCGGTGCCGCGCTGTGAGCTTGTAGATCTGCTATTTTTTAATAGTTTAAAGCACTAAATAATATTACGCAACAATGCATAACCGGTCTAAATAGCTTAATAGACTATTGAGTCCTATTGATCCTTGGCTCGCGTGACACACGCGATATACAATGAGCCATGGATCCCAGTAAAAGAGCCAACATCTCTGCCTTTTCTCTGTAACACAATTGCGTGTGATTATAGGGAGTCCAAAGATGTGATGTTGACCAGGAGGTGTGATTGGGGTTCTTTGGGTAAATGCCATCCGTAATTTGGAAACCTTTGTCATGAAACACAAAAGCTCAGCTGGAACAAAAAAAAAAAAAACGGCCTCAATGAAAAGCAGTGGCGTCAGTTCAGCAAAAGCTAAGGTATGGCAACATGACTGGTGTCTTGCATGCAAGACACCAGTCATGTTGCCATACCTTAGCAACAGCCATGATACATTTATTTGGGCATGATACATTTATTTTAAGAAGTACATTTTATTTTTTCCTCCGTTTCTACGGTTTCTTGGGCAGCCTGGAACGGTTGTTCAAGTGCAGCTAAACGTGGCATGTTAGTAAACGTGCCACAATTAACAATAATGCATTGCACCTGTGCAGCTGACCTGCGGAACCCATGGGAATATACCATTTTGTCAAGATGGGGAGAATACAAGTGTGGAGAATATAATTATAATACCTTGTTAACACATCGGATGCCCACGTGGTGTCTACAAGTCAATTTCTTTGATGTCGCTGGAGGCCCACGACGCGTTTGACATGTTGTACAGTAAACTATACTGTACTGTAGCTACTGCACTTGGCTACCGCGGTGATGAAACAAACTCCATTTCCCAACATGCAGCGCGCAATTACGTCACCCGGACGTGCTGTGTGTCTCGTTGACTTCCTGTTTAGCGGCTGCACAAAAATGCTGTTCTCTCCGGATTCTCTTCCTTTTTTCATTTTTTTCTCAAAACGGCAGCCTCTTCTACATGCCGTAACACAAACACTGTGGCTTAGAAATGATAAAAAACGGTCCCGACTGAAAGAAAAGATTTTCGCGAAATAAACAGGACATACTCGGATTACATTTACTCGGATTACTTTTCTCGCCAGTACTCTCGCCGGTAGGTAAAATGACGCGTTGCCATGGGCACCAGCAAATTAAGACGTCAAAACCATGTGGGCGTCCGATGTGTTAAAGTGACCATTTTGTTAAATTTTGCATTTGTAGTCATTTTACTGTAATTTAACAACATAATAACCAGCACAGTTAGACAATGAGACATTCATGGATTTATATTTAAAAGTAAAGTTTATTTTCCCCCCTGGACCCAGGGTATGGCAGCTGCATACCCCTGCCATACCCAATTGACGCCCCTGATGAAAAGTTGGCGAGCTGAGCGGGAGCGTCTAGCTCGCCACAATTTGATGGATGAGTTCTTGCATGAAGTAGCCAAACATGGGGATATTTCAAAGAGTAAAAGATGCTCTCTTGCGTCCACCCCAAGGTGAGAATAACTCGTAGACCCCGCGATACAATTACAGATGAATTAGAGGGATAATGAGATGAGGGAATCGCGGTTATATCAATAACCCCTCTAATGGTCAATTCCAGAATGCTGTCTGCTGTGCACTAGATTTAGTGTAATGGATAAGGTGCCTGTTTAGCAGGGGCTTACTTGTCGCCAAACGAGGGAACAAACCTCAAATAGCCAAATTAAGCCGTTTAGGCCTAGAAATTATTCAATGCTTTAGCTATTGAAACATAGCAGATATACAAGCTCACAGCGCGGCACCGAGTGCCGCGCTGCGAGCTTGTAGATCTGCTATTTTTGAAAAAATCATCATGAAGTCTTTGAATATATCTATTTAAAAACGAACATTTGCAACTCAAACATTTGCTTCTGGGGGGTCCCTGGAACCACATATTTTGAGATGGGGGTCTGTGGCCAAATACCTGTAATTTTGGGGGTCCTTGACATGAAAAAGTTTGAGAACCACTGATTTAGAGGAAGGATTTTGAAGTCGGGTCAAAGATCGGGTCACGGATATTCAAAGACTTGACTCGGTGCCGTGCTGTGACCTTGTATATCTGCTATTTTTCAATAGTTAAAGCGTAAAATAATGGTTAAAGTGGTTAAAATCGAACGCAAATTGGGCACATTCCCGGTCTTTGAGGGTTAAAAACTGAATAATAGATGAACGATGCTGGGATGAGAAAGAGAGAGAGAGGAGCCAGTTGTAATTTCTGCCGTTGGAAGAAAAGAAAAAACCCAGCCCAGGCTTGTAATTGTTGAGAATTTATAAGGGCACGGGAGAAGAATCGAGACAAGAGCAGCCTCGCGTCCCACTGTGAGACTCACCTTTACTGGAAGCACATTTAATAATGATGCTCGAAAACAAGCGAAAGTCTACAAAATCTTCAAAACATTGTAAATACTGTTGTTATTGAGGCCGAGCTGCCAGACAGCAAGCACGCGCGCTCCCGCGGAGGAGGAGGACGCTTCTGCAGGGGCGTCACCACAAGGGAGGGGGGGGAAGTGGGACTGAGTTACTAGGGCCCAAGGTGGAGGGGCCTTCATTATTTTATACTTTAGCTAATAAAAAATAGCAGATATACAAGCTCACAGCGCGGCACAGAGCTTGTAGATCTGCTATTTTTGAAAAGTCGTGAAAATGTGTGCAAATCTTTGAATATATGTATTTTTTAAGCCAACATTTGTAACTCAAATTTTGCTTCTGGGGGGTCCCTGGAACTAAATATTTTGAGATGGGGGTCCATGGCCAAATACATATGATTTTGGGGGTCCTTGACATGAAAATGTTTGAACGCCACTGACATACAGTAGGCTACTGACATAGAAACATGGGTTCTTTCAAAAAACCTTAGAAGGATTTGAAATATTCAAGGATTTTCACGATTTTACAAAAAATAGCAGAGTACCCGCGCTGCAAGCTTGTATATCTGCTATTTTTCAACAGTTAAAGCACAGGGGCCCCACAGTGAATCCTTGTACCCAGGGCCCAGAATTCGGTGCGACGCCCCTGCGCTTCTGCTCCATGAATTTTATTCTCGTTGCGAGGAAGCGGCAGCGGCAGCGGTCCTCGAAATAACAAGAAATTCTGAACAGTTGAGAGGAATTTGAGAGAGAGACAGAGAGAGAGAGCGGGAGTGAGTTTATTTCGGCATCGCATTGTGTCAGAAATGAAAGCTAACAAGCAGGCCCAACACGTGATGAACGGTCCGTGGGGGTATCTCCAGCTATCCATCTGCATATCAAAGGGCTGTCTTTGCATGTGAAGTTTCTCTCTCCGAGACTTTTACTTTACTACTTTACGTTGTAAAAAAAAACGCCACCCGCTTGTCCCACAAGGCCACCACCACCGGGCGTGGGTTTCCGTGGGGGCTCGTACCGGCTGGCACCTACCTACCGCAACACATGCAGTGTTGGGGAAGTTACTTTGAAAGTGTAACTTGTACAGTTACAAGTAACTCACCATGGTGGTAACTTCATCAGGTTACAGTTATACCCCTGGAGAAATGTAACTTGTAAAGTTTCAAGTTACATAGAAAAGGTAACTGAGTTACTTCAAGTTACTATTTTTTTAAATATTTTGTTTCAAAAAGGAACATCTGTGTTCCTAAAACAAAATTCCACAAAAAAAGAGGATCTGTTGAGGATACTGTACATTAGTCATGACATTTGATCTTCAATTTGATCACATCTCAATTGTAAAACTGTAACTTAACAGTAAAAAAGAGAAAAAGACTGGTTCCTTGTATAGCGATAGCAACACCTTTGCTAAATATTAAACGGTTACATGACATTTTATTTGTCAATCTTAACAAAACTTAAATGTAAAACTATAACTTCGCTTGTAACTTCTTGTAACTTGAGCCAAAAATGACCCAAAATGTATCTCGGTTACTTGACGAGTTACAGAAATATGAATGTAACTCAGTTACCAGGAAGTTACAGCAAAATGTAACTTAGTTACGTAACTCAGTTACATGTAACTTTAACTTCCCCAACACTGAACACATGCTATCCCTCGTGGGCATCGATCGTGACCCTCGCAAACCCCAGCAGCGACACTCGCTCCACAACTTGTGAGCTTGGAAACTATGGCACAACCCTTTGAGTCTTTTTCTCCCCCCCCCCCCCCCCCCCCCCCTCGAGGGGGCTGGATTAGCCCTGATCCGAGTGAGCTCACACTGAGCAGTGCAATCATTTTTCCCAATGAATATAAAAATCAATGGCGGCTCCCGGATTCGTGCGGAGGAACACCTACTTTATTAGCAGTCAAGTAGGCCATTATTGGCCGCAAGAATGAGTTCTCCGATACCGGCGGCCCCTCTTATCGCTCTCATCTTGGAGGAGTTTGAAGCCAGTTTCCTCCAGACTTACCATTATCAAGAGAGGCTGACTCATCACTGCCTTTTCTTTTTTTTAACCCGCTTAGACCGGGTGCGCGTTGTTTTATGCCTTAACTATTGAAAAATAGCAGATATACTTGTAGATCTGCTATTTCTTGAAAAAACTTGAAAATGTCTTTGAATATTCTGACCCGATTCTACTGTATAAGTGTCTTCTAAATCCGTCTAAGGTTTTTGAACAACGCATGTTTCACAGGTCAGCGGTGCTCAAACCTTTTCATGTCAAGGACCCCCAAAATGATATGTATTTGGCCACGGACCCCCATCTCAAAATATTTAGTTCCAAAGAACTCCAGAAGCAAAATTTGAGTTACAAACGTTTGCTCTAAAAATACATATATATTCAAAGACTTGCACAAGTTTTCACGACTTTTCAAAAATGGCAGATCTACAAGCTCGCAGCGCAGCACTCGGTGCCGCGCTGTGAGCTTGTATATCTGCTATTTTTCAATAGTTAAAGCATAAAACAACGCGTACCCGGTTTAAACGGGTTAATTCCCCTCTCATTTGGCCTTCCCCAGCATTTTCCGCAGGGCTCGGCCGCCCCTGTGGTCATCAAGAGGGAAAAAGGCTTCCCCGCTGGGCGGCTTGGCTGTTGAAGCGGCGAGAATTCGCAGGAGAGTCTCTCGTGTGAAGTGTTTGGAGGCCTTTTTATGCCGGCCCTGCACGGCGCTAGGGCTAAAGTGCTACAGCCACCCGGACCAGTGATCGCTGGCTCCGTGGGGAGCTTGAATAGTTGTAGTGGTAGTGGTTGTAACGGAACTCTCCACCTCCCGCAGGCATGTGGGCCTCTGAGTCAACACGCGCCGCGCGCACGCAAACACACACACTTTGCTTGAAGGAAATTCTTATTTGTGCTTCCGTCCAAGACCTGAGGGGCCATACACACGCCGATCGGCAAAGCGCACAAACTGTGAATTCAAAACGGGTGATTTATACGCGGTTGCACACAGGCACACAGTGCACACATAGACATCAAAGGGGGCTTGAGCCCCTGCCCCTTGACCCAGATGTAAAAGGTGCCCTCTCCAGACCATGAATGCAGTTTTTACTACGGTGAAAGAAATGCAAATGCCCTGTTTCAATGCCATACCTGAAGGCGGCATTCAAGAGAATTGCCTTGTCTAAACTCTCCTGAACTTGAATGCAGCATCTTATGTGTTGAAAGAATTGTCCTCTCTGTGTAGAGAGTTTCGCCACATCTCCAGTATTCACTTGATTATACTTAGTTTAGTGTTCTATCAAGTTCTATAAAAGGCCCTTTTAGAAAGTTCAGCCCCTGCCTCTCTAACATTCTCTGCAAGTCCCTGGTTGCATGCCGGTGTCGGCTGCCGAAAATGGCTGATCTACAAGCTCACCACCATCACCTGCCGCAGCGCAACACGTCGTGAGCTTGTAGATCTGCTTTGTACGGCGTGCGGTGCAACACCGCACACAGACATGCAGGTATAAATTGAGGCATATAGTAGTTTGTGTTACATTATACAGCACACATAATAGAGACAGAATCCGCATGAGCCAAGACATGCAGCATGATACGGTATCCACTGTCGTATGTAAAATTCATCCTGGTGTATTTATGAAGTACATAGATCCAATTCCAGCCGCTTTTTCCGCGCGCTTAGCCTCGCCGCTGCGTGTCAACAGGATGCGATGCGCGCCGCCTCATCAAAGTTTCAACGGTTCTTCTCGGGAGTTCCTGAGCGGAGGAGGGTATAGATAGACAGACACTCGAGATGGAGAGATGACGAGCAGAGATCCAAGCGGCGCGCCGCGCATTAGACTGGCTGTCTCTCATAGCCTCACACCCAGAGGCGTCAATTGGCTATGGCAAGGTATGGCAGTACAGGGGGAAAAAACTGAAATGTACTTCTTAAAGAGGTGGTGCCATAGTTTTGTAATTTTCCTGTTTTGTATGTGTCTATGGAGTTGACATTACTCTAATAGACCCCCAGGTGTGGTTTTAATGTGCAGATTTGTCTTCCCTGTGTATTTTTGGTTTCTTCCTGAAAGCTGAAAGACTGGGCATCAAAAGGCCCAGTTGAAAAACACAGATTAAATGACATCATAAACTCATCCCCTCCCCTTTTACCATTCACCCAACACTGTGGGTGTGTCTAACTTCAGCTTGATCACCACCCATCCTGACAACCAGGCATACATAATGAACTGGTGGGTGTGGCCACATAAAAACCTAATTTTAACACTTTCTGTACACTTTTTTGAAAAAATCTTCCTCCTAGCATAATAATAATACCTGATAATCATGTTTTAGGGGGGAAAAATATCATGGCACTGCATCTTTAAAATAAATTCACTGGCCTGTTGCTAAGGTATGGCAACATGACTGGCGTGTGCAAGACGCCAGTCATGTTGCCGTACTGGCTGGCTCGCCACAACACACACACAGATGGACGGTGCGTCAAGGGAATCTCACATACGCTGATCACACGCCGCCCCCCCCCACAACCCCACCTACTCCCCCGCCACAAGCACCCCCCACCCCCCCCCCACCCCCCGCCTCGTAGTGGGAGGAAATGGGACCGAACGAGAGGAGGAAGGAGCGGGAGAAGGAGTTAATCACCGCGCTAATGCTGCACTTCATCATCGTTTCCTGAGCAACCCCGCCTGCTCGCCAAACCCCGCTGCTGCCAGGGCTGTTTTTTGTTTCCTTTCCGCCGTCTACACAGCGCCCCCTGCCTCCCAGGAATCGCCATTACTCCGCCCCCCCCCCCCCCCCCCCCCCCCCCCCCGGTGCGTGCATGTTGAGGCCCCCAGTCGGCCAATCGGTGTCGAGCTTATACGGACCTCCAAGTGCAAATAATAGCATGTTTATGGAGGAGACACGCAAAGCACCGCGGGGGGTTGTTTCGGCGCCAGGGAACCTTGAAGGTGATCCGAGTGGTCCCGACGTTTGGGGAGGAGGATTTGGACTTGACCTTGGGCTGCCGTGCGTCAGATATGCAACGGCGGCGGGGTGGGAGGGGGCACGGCGCCCCGCGAGCTCCCTCATGCGCGTCCGTTTCTCACCGCTCCTTTGAGAAAGACTTGTTTGTTTTTTGTGCATATAGGGGGGCCCACATGTGGAGCACTTGACCCCGTGCTCTCTGTGCGTTTGTGCACAGCTCGTGTATATGTGTGCACTTGCGTTCGCGTACAGTACAACCACTCGCGAGCGCATTCGTCTCGACGCACATCGTGTGCACACGTGCGTGTAGGACGTGTCGTGTGCCGTGTCCGCGGCGATCCACCAGAGATGAATCTGCAGACAGACGGTGAAGGTGAGCGAGCTTAACCGCGCTGCCTGCGTCCTCCTCCGGGGGCCTCTTGTTCCTCCCGACAGTTTTACAAACAGGATCGCGGGCGGGCAGGGCGAGCGCCCGCCGCTGTGCACGGCCGACCCGAATCCCTCGCGCCCCCCA
Organism: Nannobrachium achirus; assembly: GCF_963921795.1. NCBI lineage: Eukaryota > Metazoa > Chordata > Actinopteri > Myctophiformes > Myctophidae > Nannobrachium > Nannobrachium achirus. The sequence continues at coordinate 58,624,203 of NC_137818.1, forward strand.
CCACCCCCCACCCCAGAAATATATTGTCGTTGTCAGGTGGAAACCTTGTATGTCCAAAACCGTTCGTTTTGCATTTTTCATTTTTAAAATGATTTAAACTAGTGAAAACAGCCGATCTACAAGCACACAACGCCTCGCTGTAGATCTGCTGTTTTCTCTACTTTTGTGCGACGGCCATGTGCGATGAAGCAGGGCTTTGCTTTGCGAAAGAACGTACACATTTGAAACTTGGAGATACGAGGTTTACGGCCGAAAACGACGATATGAGTCCGTGTGCAACGCACATAACTCACTGTCTGACTGCCACACCGCCCCGGCAGGCGCTACCGTCGGACCGTTGCAGCTGCCACAGCCTCTCATGGACACTCACGTGCCACTTTACCCACTTAAAACCCCACATACCGGTGCTGTATGTTCATTGAGCGGGGTTCCCCTGCTGTCTTTGCTTGGTCCCCTTTCTTTTTGAGAAATAGTTATAATCTACCAACTGACAACGGGAGGTTTTTGATCGTCTATTTTCAGTTAATATTCAACATCTGTAACCCATTTGTCACCCAGTGCCAATTGCCTAAGCTGTAATCCTGGGCGCTGCTCTCCCTCTGCCAACCTGGGCAGAGCCCCGAACTGAGCTCATGCTTCCTTCAATGCACGAGGAGTAAGCAGGCCGCTTCTTATCATCTGACAGGGGGGAGTTTCCTCGGTAGGACATGTGTGGAAGGAACACCAACCAGTTCCTTTCCCCTCCATCAGGCACCCCGTATGTGGAGGCAATATAGAGGCCAGGGGTACCTACCCTAGGGGACACAGGGAGAACATGCAAACTCTGCACAGAAAGGCCCAGAATAGGAACACTAAGGGTTCATGTTCGAGTGTTTCGGTATGAATGTGCAAAGTGGCGTTCGGGGGGCCCCCCCGGGTCGACGCACCAACCGCGGTGCCTCCCGCCACCTTTCCCGCTGGCACATACAGCATGCACAACATTGGCACACATGGGGTAAGGCCTTGCTTGTCAAGCGCTTTGTGTGCCTCGGGGCTCCTGCTAGATAATGCCGGCTTTCATGGCTTTTGTGTCGCGCCTGAATAGCTGCGGCGCGCGCCGGTACCCCCGGTGCAAAAACAGCGATCAGAGGAAAATAAAAAGGGGTCACGTATCAACACGTTGTGGTTGACTCGTCCCTGCCTCTCTGTAGAAGGTGTCTCTGTCAAACTGGAGAGAGAGACAACCTCCTCCTCCTACTCCTGTTTCTTTGATGTTTTCTATGCAACAGAAGAACAAATAGAAATTAAGAAGGTCGCACTCTCTGAAAAAAAAAAAAAAAAGGTTTTCTGTTTATTCTCCCGAACGCCTTAAGAGATCACACACGTTTCAGCTATCCAGCCCAGGGGCGTCAATTGGGTATGGCAGGGGTATGCAGCTGCCATACCCTGGGTCCAGGGGGGGAGATAAAAGTTACTTTTAAATATAAATCCATGAATGTCTCTTTGTCTATCTGTGCTGGTTATGTTGTTAAATTATAGTAAAATAACAACAAATGCCAAATTTAACAAAATGGTCACTTTAACAAGGTATTATGATTATATTCTCCACACTTGTATTCTCCCCATCTTGACAAGATGGTATATTCCCAGGTTCCGCAGGTCAGCTGCACAGGTGGAATGCATTATTGTTAATTGTGGCACGTTTACTAACATAAGTTTAGCTGTACTTGAAAAAACATTACTGGCTGCCATATCCAGCCCAAGAAAAAAAAAACCTGAAAAAAGTATATATATTTTTTCAGACGTTGTGAAAATAGCCGATCTACAACGCTGCGAGGCATTGTGAGCATGTTTGTCTGCTATTTTCACAACAGAACCGTGTTATCCAAAATGTAATGCCTATTTTCCACGAGGACTCCCATCTTTGCCATACCCTAGCTTTTGCTGAACTGACGCCACTGCTCCTCCTCCTATTGCTTTGATGTTTTCTATGCAACAGAAGAACAAATAGAAATTAAGAAGGTCGCACTCAGGAAAAAAAAAAAAAAAAAAAAGAAAAAAAAAACGTTTTCTGTTTATTCTCTCGAACGCCTTAAGAGATCACAAACGTTTCTATCCAAACGTCATCGTTTTATGCACGACGGGTCACTGGGATGCCGCGAAGAGTCATGGTCGCCGGAGAAAACCTCTGTCATTGTGCTTTTCATACGCGTGGATGATGTCAACTAACTCCTAGCCTAGATTGTTTCATGTCTAAGTACTGAGAACATATTATTTACTGTTCTGTGGGTATTGCTATGCTGCAACTCAAACAAACGCCTTTGAGTTGGCAGCTGCGGGCTCAGACGCCCGTATCAGTGGTTTCGCAGAGACGTACAGACGTCAACGTTTCTTCTCCGGCGATCGGGGTGGCAGAGTTACAGCCCCGCGTGTGTCAAACGACGGTTTGTTTCCGAATGAACAATCCCTGTTTGTTTGGGTGGAAAACCACACCTTATGCGGTGTTGTTTTTGACAGCAAATTTTAATTTAGTTTTAGTCATAGACTCTTGAATAAAATGTCATTTAGTTTTAGTCATTTAGTCTAATTTTAGTCGACTAAATATCATACGATTTTAGGTGACTGATTCTACAGTTGATTTAGTCAACTAAAATGTATTTTGGCAGGCCTTGATGGCATCGTAATGACTGATTTTAGACTTGATTGCGTGCTGAAAATAGCCGATCTACAAGCTCACAACGCGTTGCAGCGTGACGCGCTTTACCTGAGAGCAACCAAACATAAAATGACTCTCTTCTCCACTAGTCCCTCCCTAACGTTTTAGTCTAGTTTTTATTTTTGTTGACGAAATTGTCAATATATTTAGTCTTAGTTTTAGTCAACACTGACCTTGTGCCCTGAAAAGCTACTAGAGACATAGATGATGGGTGTTGGCTGATACCAGACGTGTGTGTGTGTGTGTGTGTGTGTGTGTGTGTGTGTGTGTGTGTGTGTGTGTGTGTGTGTGTGTGTGTGTGTGTGTGTGTGTGTGTGTGTGTGTGTGTGTGTGTGTGTGTGTGTGTGTGTGTGTGCCTGTGTGTGTGTGTGTGTGTGTGTGTGTGTGCTTGTGCGTGTGCGCATGTGAATGACAGCCACATGACAACACTGAGCTGTGATCGCACCTCTGTTGGAAAGGACATCGATTCGGCAGGCATCATGGATGAACCGGATGCCTGTCTGGGTGCACACGCACGCACACACACACATCACATCACACACAATGCCCAAAACGTACCTGGTCTAATTGTTAATTGGCGCGTGTCTGTCACAGACATATGGCTGTAAGAACACTGTCACCTGACTGGGGTGGAGGGGCGGCCAGCGGTGTCCGTGCGCCGCCAGAGACTCCCGCATTGGTTCCACGTCGCCTCCCCCTAATGGTGCTAATTAAGCCATTTAGGCCCCGAATTACTGAATGCTTTAACCGTTGAAAAATAGCTGATATACCGAGTGCCGCGCTGCGAGCTTGTAGATCTGCTATTTTTGAAAAATCATGAAAATGTTTGCAAATCTTTGAATATCTCATTTGTTTTAGTGAACATGTGTAACTCAAATATTTGCTTCTGGGGGGGTCCCTGATACAACATATTTTGAGGCGGGGATCGGCGCCTAAATACATATAATTCTGGCGGTCCTTGACATGAAAGAGTTTGAGAACCACAGACGTAGAAACGTGGGTTTTTCAAAACGCCTTAGAAGGATTTAGAAGACACTTATAGAATCGGGTCAAAATCGGGTCAAAATTCAAACGTTCGCGATTTAAAAAAAATAGCAGATCTACAAGCTTGCAGCGCGGCACTCGGTGCCGCGCTGTGAGCCGCGCTGTGAGCCGCGCTGTGAGCTATGTGAGCCGCGCTGTGAGCTATTTTTCAATAGTTAAAGCATAAAATAACAATACGCAATAATGCGTCCCCGCTCCAAACGGCTTAATTGATGAACGAGGTCAAATCGGAGATATCCTGGCACGTCTCAATTCAAATAGACCCCCCCCCCCTCCCCCCCACTCCCTGCCGTACCCCCTACTGCCCCCCCAAAGTTGTTTTCTTAATGCGCAGTGCACCATGCTCCCTCTGTGTGCTCATCTGCATAAGACCTTGGCGATGAATGTTAACGATGTTTAATTAGACAAGACGCGGGATGGATGGATGGGTGGGTGGGTGGGCCCGCAGGCACTTATAGGCATGGATGGTATACTGCCCCCCGCAGGGGGCACAGAACCACAGGACCGGTGCGCGGGACGAACAAACGCACACACACGCGCGCAGTGGTGTAAAAAGTACTTACTTAAGTAAAAGTATTAATTCAGCAATATAGATGTATTCTGTAACAAGTAGAAGAAGTAGAAGAACATTTACCTGAGTAAAAGTACAAAAGTATTGGTGTCAAAATGTACTAACAGTACCAAAAGTAAAAGTGCTCATTGTGCAGAATGTCCCATTTCAAGTTATCAAATGTATAAAAATCTTTTGAAAATAGCAGATCTGCAAGCTCACAATGCGTCGCATCGCGACCCATTGTGAGCTTGTAGATCAGCTATTTTCAAATGGCCAAAATGTATATGGCTGAAGTGGTTGATGTATGTTTTGTAATAATAATCAAAATCTACAAAGTAACTAGTAATAACGTTTTGAAATAAATGTAGTGGAGTAAAAAGTACAATATTTGGATCCCAGATGTAGTGGAGTAGAAGTAAAAGAATTGGAAATTGGAATTACTCAAGTAAAGTACAAACAACGCAAAAGTGTACTTAAGTACAGTACTTAAGTAAACATATTTAGTTACTGCACACAGCGCACACACACACGCACACGCACACGCACACGCACACGCACACGCACACACACACACACACACACACACACACACACACACACACACACACACACACACGCGCGCACGCACGCACACCCATCTGTACCATAGTAAATGGCCATTAAAAGGTCAAATGTTAGAGCCGAGTCCGACCTTACGCGTGATTGATACATTTCAACGTGGTTCTTTGCGTGCGCGCCGTGCCATATTTCAACAAAGAAAGGGCAACGAGCCTCCGTTGTGTATACGCCAAGATAAATGGGCGGATTTATGAGTGAAATATTATTGCGGCAGTATCGTGGTTGTGATTACCAACGGCACATAACGTCCTATTAACTTAAATTTCACTATCCGTGCAACATTTAAGCCCCGGGAAACGCTGTACATTTCACATGCAAATTACATTAGATGTAATTTGAATTAAAGATGACTATAGCGTAGAATTCTCCGAACATCTCAACTGAGCTGCACCTTAAGTACAACGTGATGTAAGCATACTAAGCAACACAGCTGCAGCTAATATGATTAATAATGGGGTGCGTGAGTGAATGTGCAAGCAGTGGCGCAGCACCTAAGGCTCTCGGGGTGCACACCTGCATCGTCGTTGTCGGGTGGAAACCTTGCATCTCCAAAACGTTTGTTTTGTCTTCATCATTTTAAAAATGATTTAAACTAGTGAAAACAGCCGATCTACAAGCACACAACGCCTCGCGCTGCGAGGCGCTGTGTGCTCGTAGATCTGCTGTTTTCCCTACTTTTGTGCGATGGTCTTGTATGATGAAGCTGGGCTTTGCTTTATGAAAAAACATACAAATTTGAAACTTGGAGATACGAGGTTTCTGCCCGACAGTGAGGATATCCTGCCATGTTATCAATCTGCTGTAGTTAGTCTGGCTGCCCTGTACTTGTCCGACTTTATTCCTTCCATCTTTCTATCTTTCCAGATAAACGTTTATTTTGCCTTGCTATACTCCTCCCACGGTTTTGGTGGCATGCACTTATGTCAAAACGAGCTGGCTTCATGGGGACACGTCTGGGTGCATTTTGCTAAGAGATACGTTATGTAATTTAATTTATACTCGTAAGACGCCTCAGCGTGACATGCAATTCTTGGCCATCTGGCCAGTGATGGATATCGGACAAGTTACCCATATTATATGGAGACCCCTGCATGATAGTCAACAATATTATGTAGAACATGCCCATATATGGGCATTACCAAATATGGGCATTCCCAGATATGTCCTTAATATTCATGACATTGGGACAGGGATCTCCATATATGGGCGTACAACGTATGTTAATTAGTAAAGCCAAGCAGGGCCTTCGGTCGCAATTCATTTATTAGTGAATAGATTTTCTCCATTGACTTGAATGGGAAAATGCAACTTTTCCCAAATATGGAGATGACTGACATCATAGATGTCTGACGTCATAGACCACATGAGACACAGTAATTATGTCCATATACCTTTCCAAGATTCCATTCCAAGATATGGTCTTAATATTGATTATTGATGACATCAGGGATCTCCATATATGGGCATAAAAGGGACAAGGACTGACACAGAGATCTCCATATTATGGTAATTAATTTATTAGTGAATCAATTTTCCCCATTGACTTTAATTGGAAAAATTCAAATGGTAAGACGGAATTCATTTGCCAGTGTGACTCGCGTCATGGCCACAACCTTGCAACTTCCAATTGCTACTTCTTTCCTTTCTTTCGTGTATCATCGTCCTTGATGATTGGTTGACAACCTTTTATTTCACAAGATTTCTTGTTACTTAGGGAAGGCCATGAGGATGGCTGTCGTCTTCTCCCCTTGCTGAGTTCGGCCTAGGCAGGGTTTGAACCACTCACCTTCCGCATGTGAGGGCATATGCACTAACCACTACGCCAACATCAACCCCTTCCAATTGCATCTTTCTGGTTCTAAACCTCAACTTGAGAACAACCTACAAAACCAGCGTCGGGCCCCTTTAAGGGGCCTGGGATTAGCGGGGGGGTTGTGGGGAGGGGGGCTGTATACTGTAGGTGAGCGCGCTGTGATCCATACCGCAGGTTAGCGCGCTGCCTCCCCGGCGCGCTTATCGCCAAGACAACAACTGAGAGACGAGTGGCTGCTTGTCCCAGCTTGGCCCCAGAAACATTTCCACCGCACTGATCTGTGAAAGGGTGGGGGAAAAAAACGGGTTGTTGGTAATCCCGTAAATGATCGGGCGGCGCGTCATTTTCAACAGCGGCAGCCAATGGTGCGAGGAGATAAGGGAGAATGCAGATGTTTTCTTCGCGCCTTGGCTGCTCCCAGATGAGAGACGTCATTATCTGTAAAGCTCCGTTTCACAAGCCGAGTTTCTCTGAGCCCGTCGTCTGAGGCTGCCTCTTCTTCCGCCGGGTGACTGGCTGTCTGTGGCCATGACGCATGCACACACACACACACACACACACACACACACACACACACACACACACACACACACACACACACACACACTGACAGGGGCGTCACACCACATTCTGGGCCCTGGGTACGAGGATTCACTGCGGGCCCCCCATGAATGATCTTCATAGGTGGAGGGGGTTTAAACCCATTTAGACTGGGAACGCATTATTTTGTGCTTTAACTACTGAAACATAGCAGATATACAAGCTCACAGCGCGGCATCGAGTGCCGCACTGTGAGCTTGTAGATCTGCTATTTTTGAAAAATCACAATTTCTTTTGGGAAAAACCTATGTTTCTATCTCAGTGGTGCTCAAACGTTTTCATGTCAAGGACCCCGAAGATGATATGTATTTGGCCACGGACCCCCATATCAAAATATTTAGTTCCAGGGACCCCCCCCCACAGAAGTGAGTCACAAATGTTCGCTTAAAAAAGACATATATTCAATGATTTGACAAATTTTCACAACTTTTCAAAAATAGCAGATTTACGCTGCAAGCTTGTATATCTGCTATTTTTCAATAGTTAAAGCATACAATAATTAAGGCCCTTCCACCTTGGGCCCTAGTAACTCAGTCCCACTCTCCCCCCCTTGTGACGCCCCTGCACACACACACACGCACACACACACACACACGCACACACACGTGCAGGCAGGCAGGCAGGCAGGCAGCGTCCCCCCCCTTCGCTTGTGTCTCGTCTGGGCTTATCTGCCGGTCACGGACAGACAGAGACACCTGTGAACACTGTGGGATTAGCAGGCTGCCTGGGGTGAAACATTTGATACAGCAAACCCCCCTCCCCTCCTCCCTCCTCCCCGGCCTCCCCCCTCGAGGACCCCCGGGCCGAAAGGCATGGCAGAGGCCGGATCAAGCTCCACCGAGGTGTCACGGGAGGCCCCGGAGATTGAGATCAATGACTCCTCCAGGCTGCCATATGCCAGCCGTCGATGGCAAGAGACATCTTGATGGAGGCAGAGCGCTTACAGCCCTCTGATGACAGAAGTGTTCGCTTTTTCGCCACCCCTCCCCCCTTATTCCTGTCATGTTTGAATAAGGGAAAAATAGACGCTTGTTGTGAGCTTGTAGATCGGCTGTTTCCGCGGAGGAGGTTTGTTGTAGATCAGGGGTCTTCGATGTTTTCATGCCAAACGACCCCTTAGCTGAGAGAGAGATGAAGCAGGGACCCCCACAACCTTTTCGTAGATTGCATATAGTTTCATCGTTTGACAGCACAATCATCCGTGTATTTTGGATTCATGTCAATTTGTGTTTTCAGATATTTAACCACTTGAACCGTGAATACTTAATAAACTTGACCTTTCACTGTACTTAGTCTGCTCTTTTTCCCCCACACCAAACCTCTTTGCCGAAAATAGCCGATCTACAAGCTCACAATGCCTATTTTTGGCTAAAGTTCTCAGTATATGGACGCTAGGGTTCGTGGTTAATATAAAGAAAAAGATGTTTCTATCACACAAAGATAGAAACGAGGCGTTGTGAGCTTGTAGATCTGCTATTTTCGGCTAAAGTTCTATCACACAACGATTTGGAGGACCCCCTGTGGTCTGAGGATCCCCTAGGGGTCCTGGACCCCCTGTTGAAGACCCCTGTTGTAGATTGTGGGGTGGGGTAAAAAAGGAGGCGAGCAACTACAGACGTCCCCTGGGGGGACGCACGGTCAACGCAGTATATGGGGGTTTAAATGGTTTTAAAGCACCTTCGCCGGAAAACAACAACGGGGCCGGTTGTCCTTTGTTGTTGGAGACTCCGCGTTGAATCTCCACTCTTAATTAATTTGGCGGGGAGGGAGCGGTTTGTCAGCCCCCCCTCCCCACCCCCCAGCCCACCAACACCCCGCTTGCTCCCGCCTGTTAGTGCTATTTGTCTCCGGGTGACCTTTGATTTCACACTGCATTGCTTTCCCTCTCCCCGTTATGGACAAGAGGCGGGTTTCTGCTGACAACAGAGGAAACCTTATCTTTTAAATAAGTAATTCCCCCAACTGCCTTCAGTCGAGTTCCAACCCGGCAGCAAAAATATTAGGATTGCTGAAGGCGCATGCTAGCTCGCCGGCCCGGCCCCACCCACGGGAACACGCCTCCTCCTATGTGCAATCTATGTACAGAAACCCTTAAATTACACACGCGTCCACATTACAACTGCACTTCCACAAGCCGCCTGCTGACCTCACTCACAGCCGTGCAGTATTTACCAGGGACGTGCAGAGAATGTTAGCAGGGACTGAAACTTCCGAAAGGGCCTTTTGGTGATAATATTGAAAATAGCAGACCTCCAAGGTCACAGTTGTGAGCTTGGAGGTCTGCTATTTTTCGGTGCTTGATACAACACTGGTGTACGGCATGGATTCCTACACCGAGAGGGCAATTCTTTCAACATTCAAGTTCAGGAGAGTTTGGACAAGGCAGTTCTCTTGAATGCTTGCTTTGGGTATGGCATGGAAAGAGGGCATTTGCATTTCTTTCACCATAGTAAAAATCACACCAATGTGAAGTGAGCGGTGGTCGTGCTTGCATAACAACTTCAGACTAGGATTTGAGTCTAGGATGTACAGGCTATGCTACACACACACGTTTTGCTATGGCAAAACGCTGAGGAAATAGGCTACAGACACACGCACAGCCACTCTATGGAGCGGTTTACCACTGCTCAAAAACTGCATTCATGGTCTGGAGAGGGCACTTGTTACAGACGGATAAAAGGGCAGGGGCTCAAGCCCCCTTTGATGTCTATGTGTGCACGTGCCTGGTATTTACAATGATACTGTACGAGCAGTGGTGGTAGAGAGTACATTTACCTCAGTACTGTGGGGCGGCATGTGGCTCAGGTCGTCCCATGATCCGTGGGTCGGCGGTGCGAATCCCGGCTCCTCCCGCCCACATGTCGAAGTGTCCCTGGGCAAGGCACTGAACCCCACATTGCCTCCAATGAGTCGGTCGGTGTCAGCTTGCCACCGTTGGTGTGTGAATGTGGTATGTGAGGACGCTGGCTTCAACTGTTCGCCGCTTCACCTCCCAATGTATGGTAAATGGTGCACTGTAAAGCGCTTTGAGCACTTGGAAAGGCGCTATTCATTATTACTGTACTTTAGTACTGTAATTCTTTGGAGCATCTACTATTTATGTTTTTGGATCCTTATGACTTTCACTCGGCTACATTTCAAAGACTATTATGTACTTTTTGACTCACATTTGTAGGAAGGTTGAAAAAATGCATTATGAATGAACCACATAAGCTCTATTTCAAGGATAGTGGAAACGAGTAGATCTACTGTACGAGCTCGGCCATTTTCACTATTGATATTTTTTGAAAAAGGTATTTGAATGTTTTGGGGGGAAATGTCAAAAGGTTTAATACAGCAATGCATTGTTATTGTTACTAAATGTTTTTTTTTTTTTTTACTTTATTTAAGTATTTTAAAAAGCATTCTTTAATACTTAAAAAAAGGGTTCCAGTACGTAACCCAAGTTCAAATTTGACAAAGCAACTTGCATTTGAGTAATATTTGCCGAGGAGTATCTGTATTTGGACCCAAGTCGCAAGGTTGAGTACTTTGTTCGCAATAGGCTATATATGCACAGCAGCCATTTTGGACATAAGCTGGGTCTCTTCTCACTTCCAAAGGTGTTACCAATGATATTAATGAAGGCTCTGTTCCATTCTGGTCAAACAGAGTCAGGGTGCTGATATTGTGCATGTTGGCTCACTGGAAACACTCTGCTTGCTACACCGGTGGGTCTCAAAGTGTGGTCCAGGGACCCTCATGGTTCCTTGGACTTGGGTGGGGGTTCCAAATGACTCTTTTAAAATGCGTGTAACACTGACTGAGAGTGTACAAATGGAACCAAATGGACCCGAGTTAGGTTAGGTTTGAGCAGTGTTGGGGAAGTTATACTTTGAAAGCGTAACTTGTACAGTTACAAGTAACTCACCATGGCAGTAACTTGATCAAGTTAAAGTTATACCCCTTGAGAAATATAAAGTTTCAAGTTACATAGAAAAAGTAACTTGAGTTACTTTTTTTCCAGCATTAAATTGAGAATGTACATTTGGTGTACATGAAACAAAATATAATATCCTACAAAAAAAAGTCATATGCCAGCAGAAATATGCCCCTCAACTGAGGGTTATGTTTTATTTCAAAAAGGTTGACATTTTCTTTAGTAAACATCTGTGTTCCTAAAATAAAGTTTAAAAAAAATAAGAAAATTAGGTATTATGATCTGTTGAGAGCATTTGATCGTCAATCTTAACAAAACTTAAATGTAAAATTATAACTTTGCTTGTAACTTCTTGTAACTTGTAACTTGAGCCAAAAATGACCCCAAAAGTATCTCAGTTATTTGACGAGTTACAGAAATACGAATGTAACTCAGTTACCAGCAAGTTACAGCAAAATGTAACTTAGTTACATAACTCAGTTACATGTAACTTTAACTTCCCCAACACTGGGTTTGAGTACCACTGTGCCACATGAAATGGAACAGAGCCTTCATTAGTATCATTGGTAACACCCTTGAAGGAAGTGAGAATAGACCCAACTTCTCTCCATTACGGCGGCCATCATGCGGCCATCATATTGGGCTTCTACAAGTCGGCCTGGCCTCACAGGCAGCGCTACATTATTTACGGCGCGTGTTGTTATGAAGACATCAGCGCTGTCCCCTCGCATGTGTCACTTCAGTAGTGACGTCTCCTCAGAGAGACGCCACGAGATGCTTGAACATCTGGCCATCAGGAAGAGCTGGACCCATCCACGCGCATACACACTCACGCACGCACGCACGCACGCACGCACGCACGCACGCACGCACACACACACACACACACACACGCACACCTTTGTATAACCATATCTGTGTGGACATCGAAGTTGTAGCAGTAACTTTATAAAAATACATTTTCACCAACCTAACACGGAATAAACATGCGTATAACTATATCCCGGCTAATGGATACGCACCTCCTCCATCTGCCTGAAAGTAGCCGATCTACAAGCTCACAGCGAATGTTATATTTTAGTCGGGAACACTCGCGTCAAAGTAGATTTAACCATTTATTGCAACAAATGGAATACAGTTGACGTTAAAGGGCTCCGCATTCAGAGATGCTCCCTGAATTTTGTTCACTCTTGCTTGCTATGTAAAATCAAGGAACTTTAAGCAAAACCCCCCCATAGTACAATAGCATTACATTGACATACTGTATTAGCTTGAATCAGCAGACATCACAAGTATTTAAGCCTATGCCAGACCAAAAGGCGGAGGCTGGGGTGGAGGAGGTAGCTAAGCAGCAGCGGATCCGAGGCTTCGGATCCAAGACAAGCAGAGCTATAGTGAATGCAAGCCGTATTTAAAGGAGCCTCCCTTACTGAGCGAGATCTCTGATTGGATTGGAGACTCACGTGTCCGGCATAAACTTCATTTCTGCAATATTTGTACACACACACACGCACGCACGCACGCACGCACGCACGCACGCACGCACACACACACACACACACACACACACACACACACACACACACACACACACACACACACACACACACACACACACACACACACACACACACACACACACACACACACACACTGGCCTTCCCTGTGGAGGGTTTGTTTGTGACCTCGTGTTTGAAAGTTCTCAGTGTGTGAATCCCCCCCTTTCAGCTTGGCTCCTCTACTGTGGGTGATTTAGGAGCCACAGTGGGGCAGGTTTATTGGAGGTGTATTGTTGAGGGTTTAAGCAGCCGTACAATAGCGCCAGCCTCGCCATGCTTCCTGGCACCGGGAGGGGTTTTAGGCTGCTGTTGTGTATTTTTTGGGGGGTATGTGGCTGTCACGATTATGACATTTTGTTTTTGTCGTTGACAATTCCATTTCTGTTTGGCTTTTAGGCTTTGAAGTTGCACATGGTAGATATGACACATGACCAAAATATACAAAGAAATTACTGACATATTTGACAACTTTATACTTCAAAAAGAACGTTGATAGTGGAAATAGCCGATCCACAAGCTCACAACGCGTCGCGATGCGACGCGTTGTGACCTTGCAGATCTGCTATTTCCACTACTTTTTGTTCGTTTTGAAACGATAATACTGTATCAACATTTCTCAACATGGAAACGATTATGACGATTATGCAAAATAATTGCGATTACTTCAAATAATTGCGATTATTAGACGAATATGTAGTAATCTTGACAGCCCTAGATGTGGCATCATGTTAACTGGTGTGACGGCTCTGGACTGGCAGTGGTACATGGAGGGACGTGGCAGTGTTTACCCAAACCAGGGTTGCTGACCCATTTCTATGGGTCGCGAGTAAATGTTTTTTACCTTTCCAACAAGGAAAAAAAGAAAAAGAATGTGGAGAAAGAAAAGGAAGAAATACAGAAATTCCCCCGCACGTTTGAAACATCTTCAAAGATGGCAAAAATAGCAATTAGTCTAATATCTAGCTGATCGTAGTCTATTTGTGTTATTTAAATTGCATTTAATTCATTCAGATTGTGTTTTTGTTTGATTTGAAACTATTGACCTATAAAACCATTGAGGATAAAACACAACAGAGTCCTCACAAAAACACTTAACTAATCGTCACTGTCGGGCAGAAACCTCGTATCTCCAAGCTTCAAATTTGTACGTGGTTCATCCTACAAGGCCGTCGCACAAAACTAGTGAAAACAGCAGATCTACAAGCACACAATGCCGCGTGGTGTGAGGCGTTGTGTGCTTGTAGATCGGCTGTTTTCACTTGTTTAAATCATTTTTAAAATGATAAACGCAAAACAAACGGTTTTGGACATACAAGGTTTCCACCCGACAACGACGATATAGTTTGGGTTCTGGGGAGGCTATATTGTTTTCACCTGCAGTGGTTTGGAAAGCGGAGCGCTCGTACGTGTTACCTCAACATCCTTAAATCACTTGACAACGAGGCACAGCCGCATGCCGACGGCATGATGCCAGCGAAGTGCCCAGAGCGGGAAGCTTGACGGGTCGCTCGCGCCGACGAGCACGGCGTCTTAGTTGGCAAGCCTCGGCGGACGGAATCGTTTATCACGAGATGCAAAACGAGCGCTCCCTCCCTCCCTTCCTCGCCGTATATCAGCCAATCGCAGGCCCTGAGTCTTTCGCAAGAAGCTATCCTGCATGGGGTAAACGATATCGCCCCCGGGAGAGAAACCCAATTTCTCTTTTTGGGCAGTGGTGTAAAGTGACTAAGTGCATTTACCTAAATACTGTACTTAAAGGAGTAGTTCACCCCCAAAATGACTTTTTTTTCCTATTGATTATTCACACCATCAGGGGCGTCACTAGCAATTCTGGGCCCCTAGGCCAGAAATCTGTATGGGCCCCCCCATGCAAGCGGAGAACCGGCCAACTGGGAACACTTTGTTACTGTTTGAATGACATGTCTCACAATGATACGGTAGCCGTGATCGCCTCAGCAATCATGTTCACCTTATTTGTCAAATTGTAACACCATTTACCATTTTTGTCTACTTTTAGTTTTACTCTTGTAGCCTAAGCAGGATATAAACAAACATGTAGTGTCTGGTGTAACAATTTGACAATGCTAGCTCTTGAAACAAAGTCCAGGAATTTTAACTTGATCTAACCATGATCACTACACATAATCATCCATTACATGCACACTCAGATACAGCTACTGTATTATTAATCTATCTACCAGTAAGACTCCCTAATCGGGAGATAAGCGACCGTTGGTCGCTTATCTCCACAAATATCACAACCTCCACCTCTCACGTCATACGGGTAGCCATAGTTACACCTGGAATGTTGAATCTCCATATATGGAGATAACCTACGCATCACACAAAGTCTGACCTCACCAGCCCATACTTGGGCATGGACGACTTATATCTCCATATACGGAGATGGCCATATATGGAGATACGATGACATCACAGAGTCCACAGCTGATGATGTGGCGTGATGTCATACAATACACAAACAAGCCCTATATAAAGGGGCAATTCTCACCAGGGAAGAGAGCATTGCCTGGAATGTTGAATCTCCATATATGGAGATAACCTACGCATCAGTGCCAGGCTTGTCAACTCTCCTGGATTTCCCAGGAGTCTCCTGGATTTTGACCCCATCTCCTGGCATGCTCCTGGATTGGCAAATCTCCTGGATTTCTCCTGGATTTGGTATCAAACTCCCAAAATTCACCAGAACACAGGAAATTACATCTACTATGTTAATTTTTTTTATGGGGGAGGACCCCCAGACCCCCCGCTTTAGGGGTGTGGCAATGAATGCAAGAAAGATCAGACACATTATTCACTTAAGTAATAACTTAAAAATTTGAAGCCATCATTAAAGATGTCCTTTGGTTCAGTCATCAAATCATTTGGCATTTTACGGCTGAAATTGTACAGTGCTAGTAAAGCAAGCCTGATAAAACTATCAAACATGCACAAAATTCAACAGAACACAGGAAAATATAAATCTGTTAAGAGGTTTTGGGGAGAGGACCCCCAGACCCCGGTAGGGGAGTTCCGCACACCTCCCAAAAAATAAATCTCCTGGATTCTGACTGTCCAATGTTGACAACCCTGACGCATCACACAAAGTCTGACCTCACCAGCCCATACTTGGGCATGGACGACTTATATCTCCATATACGGAGATGGCCATATATGGAGATACGATGACATCACAGAGTCCACAGCTGATGATGTGGCGTGATGTCATACAATAAACAAACAAGCCCTATATACTGATGCGATACGATGACATCACAGAGTCCACAGCTGATGATGTGGCGTGATGTCATACAATAAACAAACAAGCCCTATATACTGATGCGGAGATATGAGCAGGGCAAAGGTGTGACGTGTGACGTGTGACCGACCGACGGACGGCCGGTGGAGGTTTTCATAGTAAACTGCTCCCTGACGGTCGCAATAAATGCGAGAAGTCTCTGCGTGTCTGTCTGTCTGTGTGTCTGTCTGTCTGTAATCCGCGTATCTCGAGAACCGTTCGTCCCACCGGCTTCAGATTCGGCACGTGCGTTCCCCGCCGCGGCACGGAGTGCAGTGCCGGGTCTCGACCCGACCCGACGCACGGTTTTCCCGAACCGGCGCGAAACGTTCGGAATCTCCTTATGCGGGGTTGATTGTTGACATCAGGCTGTTCCGGAGGAAATCGGCGAAAGCTCTGACTCATTGTGACATCACTTCATAAAAGGCTCTGACATCACGTACGCCACATGAGTCAACAAAAAATCTCTGTGAGTGTGTATGTATGTATGTAATCCGCGTATCTCGAGAACCGTTTGTCCCACGGGCACGCGCGTTCTCCATATATGGGCATAAAATGAATGCCCCCATATATGGGCATACAATGGATTGCAGACAGACAGATACAGATATCTCCATATATGGACATAAATGGACAGAGGCAAACAGATGGTCAAAGAACTCCATATATGGGCATAAAATGGACGCAGACAGACAGATACAGATATCTCCATATATGGGCATAAATGGACACAGGCAAACAGATGTTCAAAACGGGTCCTATGACAACAGGTATAATGAGGTTTGCATTAAAGGGGGAACCGGCACTGTGTCTGCAACACAGTTGGAGGCACAGACAGATACTCCATATATGGGCATAAAATGGACGCAGATAAACAGATATCTCCATATCTGGGCATAAAATGGACCCAGAACTATAACTGCAGTGATCTCCATATATGGACATAAAATGGACGCCGACAGACAGACAGATACAGATATCTCCATATATGGGCATAAATGGACACAGGCAGACAGATGGTCAAAACGGGTCCTAAAGGGCGGGGCATTCATTCCCTATTTACATTGTTCCGAGTTGGCCAGGTCGCCGACTAGACGCTTCTAGTACAGTATAATCCACAACAGTCCCATGAAATAAAAAGTGCAGACCACCATCATCACCAGCAAGTGAATGAGACACCAGAACTCTGACTTGAGCCCAGCCTCCCATGCAAGCCAATATAAAACAGTATAACAATAAAACACTACATTGTATTTTTAGTAGCAGCTTAAATATGTGCAGGTGTTGTGCAGAATATACAATCACTAATCAATAGCAGCAGTGCTCAAGCAAATGCACATGAGGAGTGAAGCATATAGGCTATACATAGGAAGTAGAATAGGAGAAAACATAAGCAGTATAGGACTATTCAGATTGGGTGAAGTATGAACATGATTAGCCTACATGCAAAAATGAGTCTGCATGCAATCAGAACTTTGGCTAGTTAGCTAAACTATGGAAAACAAGGGTTGGATATAATGATCTGAGAATACATCTACTGTATAACAGGCTAGATCATATAAGGCTATATGAGAATGGCATAACAGGACATTCTTGTGTGTACTGTGTCTGTGTGTATGCACATACATTGTTTTAACAGCAAAGTCAGTCAGTGTGTTTAATCTACAGCAAGATCCTGTGAACATTTTGGGAGTTCACAAAACAATAATAGCCTACTGTGACTGACTGAAACAAAAATATTGTGATGCCTAGATTGTTATTTTTGTATGACATAATCATATGACTACTAGATAGATGATGGGATATTATACAATTATTGTTATTACTAGGGACATCCAGCAGTTTGTCTTGTTTCTCCAGCAGAGTTTCTAGTGTCTCCATCTCTCTCTGGAAGAGGTTGCACATGAACTCTGCAGCGGCCGCACTGAGGCGCTCAAACACAAACACTCTGACATTAATCCTCACACTACTTGACACTATTACCATACTTTAGATAACTAGTCATTGTTGCAACAAACCAAACCATTTTTCACTTTGATTTGGGAACCTACATACATTCATAACATGATGCGATTGTGATCAACTGATCATGTCACTAGTTTGGGAGTGCTTCCTTCCAGAACTTAGCAAACAGGTGTTTCGTTCGAAACACTTGCGTTTGTGCTTAAAACGTTATCCATGCTTATTGCTTAATGGTGTTGGATAAAGAAGGAAGAGGGAAGAGGGGAGAAGATTTTCTGTTGCATGCTTACCCACAGACATCAGCTGCTTCCTTGAGTGTAAACAGTCAAGCTCTCCTCTCAGTTTACAGTAATGAAACATGCTGCTCTATGTCACATTACGTCTTTTTTTCTCTCTCTCCCTGTCTCTGTTCAATGCGTGTTGTGTGTGGAAGAAGCCGGGGGAGGGTGGAGCGAACAGAACCTGAAAGTTGATCTTATGTTTGCAGTCTTTTTTTTTTTTTTTTTTCTCCCTCTCCCTGTCTCCGTTCAATGCATGCTGTTGTGTGCTGAAGAAGCTGCTTTACAGTCAGGACCGGGGGAGGGTGGGGCGAAAAGAACGTGAGAGTTGATCTTATGTTTGCAGGGCCAATGAAAAGACTTTTCCATTTACTTCAGATGATCATAATTATCCTGTAGAGCACACCTAAGTTTCACAACCATAACATGATGCAAGCGGACGCACAAACCGCAAAGCTACTATAGGTCTCAAAACAACGTGAAAGCAGGAGAAACCATTTTAGCTTTGTAAGGGGTGAGTATATAATATAGGGACCCTCAATTATTTAAATTGTATCGCTCATTGGTTTTATTCCAGCAGTAATTTTAAGTTTTTAGACACAAATGATAAACATCATAATAATAATTATTATTATTGGGGGAAAAAGAGTTTTAATCCAGACTTTTCGAGGGCCTCTGGCACCTTGGGCCCCCTTACCTCAGTCTAACTTTCCTACCCCTAGCTACGCCACTGCACACCATGGAGACTATTTTCAAACATTTTGTACTTTTATTTTTGGTACTCTAAATACATTTTGATGCCAGCACTTTCATACTTTTACTCAAGGTCATTTTGAATTCCAGACGTTTACATGTAACAGAGTATTTCTATATTGCAGTATTGAAGTATAGAATGTGAGTACTTTTTCCAACACTGTTTTTGGGGTCTTGAAAAGATTTTGGGAACCTCTTGTATGTTATAGGATCGGGGGAGGGGGAGAGGGGCGTGTTTGTGTTGTGTTTTGCGTGTGCGTTGTGTGTGTGTGTGTGTGTAGTGATGCGCTGGCACCTGGCTCCGCGGGTTCTGGCTGAGTGCTGGAGCAGGTCTCCAGTAACATTTTGATGCATGGCCATGAATTATATTACGCCATGGCAGCTGCTTACTCCCAGATTCATCTCAGCAGTCATCGGGCTTTATTTATTTATTTATTTACTTATTTCGACGATTTGTCAAAAAGGTTGCCATGGAGAGGAAGGCGGGGGAGGTGGGGGGGAAGGGGGGGAGAACAAAACGACAAACCCCAAAAGCGAACGAGACAAAATGAGGTCGATTTGGAGAGTATTTTACTCCCTCGCCGGGGTATTATTCGCTACAAGTGAAAGTTGTTATGACAGCCTCCTCGCGAAAAAAGGTGTCGTCGCCTGGGCGAATTGTGATGGAAAGCTTTGTTTCTTACGCCCGAAATGTCAGTCGAGAAAAGGGAGAAAAGATGGCGTGTGTGTGTGTATAGCGGAGGTAACAGAAACGATTTTCTCCTCCTGAACACTTTCCGAGCACCTGTCTGGCAAAAAAAAAACGGGAGCGGATGGATGGGTGGGCGGGCAGGCGGGGTGTGTTCCGCGTCTGTCGCACTCGCGCGCAACGGACCACCGCCGCCGCCGCGGCGACCGGCGAGAGATAGAGGCGACGGACGATGTCTCCGGGCCCCCTTTGTTCAACTCTGACACGGCAATTCGGACGGCCTTTGTTCTGCGGGGAGAGGCCCTATTCACGGAGTGCCCGGGGAACAAATTGAATCTGGTTGACAATTAATAGCCACGCCGGCATGTTTAATTAAGAGCATGTAGCCGGCGAGCGACGTGAGGGAGATAAACAGAAAAGAGAGAGACAGAGAGAAAGAGACAGAGAGAGAGAGAGAGACTGGGCTCAGAAAAGGAAGCGGTTCGTCTACGCGATCGATCCGACGGCGTCTGGAGGGAGAAGCCTTCACAAAGACACACCTGCATCTCTCGAAAAAGTTTTTTTTTTTTAGAAAGGTGAGCCGAGAGAGATCTCAGACTGATAACAAACCCTGAGGGAGATGGGTGCATGCAGATAGAGAGGTCCACAAAAGGAGATGGGTGTATATGCAGATAGAGAAGTGCACAAAGGGAGAGGGGTGTATCGTCGTTGTCGGGTGGAAACCTTGTATGTCCAAAACCGTTCGTTTTGCATTTGTCATTTTAAAAATGATTTAAACTAGTGAAAACAGCCGATCTACAAGCACACAACGCCTCGCACCTTGTAGATCGGCTGTTTCCACTACTTTTGTGCGATGTTCTTGTGTGATGAAGCAGTGCTTTACTTTACGAAAAGAATTACAAATTTAAAACTTGGAGATACGAGGTTTCTGCCCGACGGTGACGATATGCAGATAGAGAGGTCCACAAAGGGAGATGGGTGGATGTATATTCTTGAAGCGACAGTGACATCACACCTTGGTTCGCGCAAATAAGGGAATTGGGAATCGATTTCACGTGACTGTGGTGTCCACAGGTGAAAGCGAAAAGATAAAATGAAGGCGTTGTGATACTTCACCATAGTTGCGACCGCTAGGTCGCAGTTACTGTCAAAACCTCCACCGGCTGTCAGTCTGTCTGTCAGTCTGTATGTCTGTCTGTCAGTCATGTCACGCCACACGTCACACTTTTGCCCTACTCATATCTCCGCCACCGTTGCCCCGATCCATGCCAAACTTTGCACACACACTCCTTGGCTTCTCACATGCCCCTCTTCTAGCATCACCATCAGGCCGATTCTTGCAAATCACATGTCTGGACACTGCTCCTACAGATTTTGCCCTAAAACCACGCAAAGTGATTACACAGTATCTCTAAAGTCATGTCATCGAGATGGATCTGTCCCATTTCCCATATTCGCTCCTACGATTGCCTTCTAAAGTTTGTGTATGCGACCTGATCTCCCGATTAGGGAGTCTTACTGGTTTTCCTATGAAATTAAATAGGACATTAAAATAGATATCACTTTATGTACTGTATATGATCACAAACTCAGTACTGGTATCCATGTTGTTTGCACCTCCAAGACCAAATGGCAGACCAAATAAATACCCGTATCTTTGTGTCAAAAGAATAGAGATAAATCCAGAGCATCAAGAAGAGCCAGGGAGAAATCTAAGCCTCAGATTACGAATGTACAGCATGTAAGATTTCAAATGATGACATACCTTACATTGACATCTGAAAATAATTGTAAGAAGATAGGTCTTTCAGTGGCCACCTATTTTTAAGCGGTGCTAACCGCTCCTATGTCTGGCTTTGTGTGTATGTATGTAAATGTATGTACTGGATCTCCATGTATGGGGATAACTGACTTCACGGACACAACAGCCCATACACAGAGATAACCCCACTCTCTTCATAGGAAAAGTGTCGATTTTTCAACATAACCTTTGTTTGACACGGGTGGATGTTAACCTGGTGAAATGCTGACCTGCCGACGCTGGTGAATGCTAACCTGGTGAATGTTAACCAATATGCCTAAGCCTAACTCAAACCCTAACCCTGTAAAACTATGCCTAAACCTAACCCTAAAACCTAACCCTAACCCTTAGTCGAAATAATGAAACGTCGAAATTGCCCTAAGAAAACGCCCCGCCAAAAGCTTCAGGGTGGAAAATGGCAGAGAGAACAAGAGAGAGAGAGAGACACACACACTCTTGATTACCTGATGACTTTAGTTTTGTCGGGGAAATGACCTTGAAAGGGACACCGATCGGCGGGGCGGGGCCGGGCGGCGGCGGCGGCGTGGGCCGGGGTTCGGGTTTCACCGATGTCTGCCGATGTCGTGGGGTCGGGCCGCCGGGAGGGCAGGAGGCGGAGGGGAGGAGCGCCGGGGCGCTGCGGTGACCTTCAGCGTCCCACATTCCCGTTATTGTAACATGAACACAAAGAGGCGGCGAGCCAGCCGGGAGGGAGCGAAGCCCCCTGACAGCCTGTCTGATAGGACAACAATAGCAGCCGCGCCGATGCACCGGACAGATAGCTGCACGCACACACACACATGCACGCATGAACGGCACGTGCACGCGCGCACACAGACAATAGGGGCATGCGAATGCGCTTTCTCTCTCGTACATGCACACATTCTCTCACACGCATGCGTGCGCACGCATACACACATACATACACACACACATACACACACACGCTTCAATTAAAGAGAAGCCTCCTCCAGAACTAACAGTCACATCAGTCAGGGCGCTGGCAAGAAGCGAGCGAGGAGATGAAACGTGAGGAGTTCATGTGAGGATTAGGCCCGGCGTGTGTGTGTGTGTGTGTGTGTGTGTGTGTGTGTGTGTGTGTGTGTGTGTGTGTGTGTGTGTGTGTGTGTGTGTGTGTGTGTGTGTGTGTGTGTGTGTGTGTGTGTGTGTGTGTGTGTGTGTGTGTGTGTGTGTGTGTGTGTGTGTGTGTGTGTGTGTGTGTGTGTGTGTGTACAGTACAGTTGTGTGCAGACAGGCGTACAGGGAAATGACAGGAGCAGAAAGGAGATTTACAGAAAATGTAACTAGTTCATGTGATGAGCGTGTGCGTGCGAGCGTACTGTATGCGTGCGTGCGTGCGTGTCTGCGTGAGTGCACTATATATCTTCGTTGCCGGGTGAAAACCTTGTACGTCTAAAACCGTTCCTTTTGCATTTATCATTAAAAAACGATTCAAACTAGTGAAAACGGCCGATCTACAAGCACACAACACCTCGCGCCACAGATCTGCTGTTTTCACTACTTTCGTGTGACGGCCTTGTGCGACGAAGCGGGGCTTTGCTTCCCGAAAGAACGTACACGTTTGAAACTTGGGAGATACGAGGTTTCTGCCCGACAGCGGCGATACGAAGTGTGTCCGTGCGTACGTGGGAGGCAGCGATGGAGGCGTGGCGGCTGACGGACGCGGGGGTGATCCTCTCGCGCTGACACGGAAAGCGGGGTGTGAAGGAAAAGCGGCGCTGGGGGAGGGAGAGGAAGGGAAGCGTGCGCTGTCTAATTGGCTGGAGCTGGCGAGACCTGACCATCCCTTCGGTGGAATCTAAGACCTTGTCTTCTCTCTCTCTCTCTCTGTCTCTGCCCGGCTCCGCTTCGTTTTTTGTCGTACGCCAGTGTCGCGTGCCGAAAATAGCCAATCTGCAAGTCGCCGTTGTCGGGTGGAAACCTTGTATGTCCGAAAGCGTTCGTTTTGTATTTATCGTTTAAAGAATGAACAAAACGAGTGAAAACAGCCGATCTACGAGCACACGCGTTGTGTGCTTGTAGATCGGCTGTTTTCACTGCTTTGGTGCGACGGCCTTGTGAGATGAAGCAGGGCTTTACTTTGCGTAAAAATTTACAAATTTGAAACTTGGAGATATGAGGTTTCCGCCCGACAGTGACGAAGTATACATCAGGTCTGTCTCTCCCCGAAGCAGACTCTCTCTCTCTCTCTCTCTCTATCTCTCTCTCTCTCTCTCTCCGTGACTCTCTTTCTCTCTGTCGACAGGCAGGACAGACAGGGTAGGCTGCGTATCATGTTGCTGTCGGCCAGAAACCTTGCATCTCTCTTGTTTCAAGAATGAAAATTCTTGATTTGAGCACGTCATGCTCAATATATATTTCGGGAGGCCAGGTTGAAAGCGCTTATAAGTGCGTCTCTGGGCTTTATACAAAATTTGCCAATAAAATACCTATTAACAAGAGCGTTAACTATACGTCCCAATCCTCCCGCCCCAACACTCACTATGCTGACAAGTGCGGCCCCCATCCCATAGGACAGGGGTGGACAACTTCACACTGCATGGATATTTTTTAACTGTAATCTTGAAAAGTAACATTTTTAAGCTACTAATGTAGCTTAAAAATAGTAGACTGAAGTTAAAGCGAGTCATGGTTGCATGTTTGGAATTGAAACAGCTGAAATCAATAAATAATATCAGTATTCCGATATTAACCTGCGGGCCGCATTAAGTGAAGGTGAGGGCTGCATGTGGGCCCTGGGCCGCCAGTTGCCCATGTATATCATAGGATTACGTGTCGTATCACCCTCCCCACTCGACTTCACTCCCCCCAACACGGGCCAATTGTGTTTGTAAATCGACACTCAAAGACACTCAAGCCAGATGCACAAAATCGCGATATCACAGCCTTTTACTGTTGACACCCCCCACCCCCCCCCCCCCCCTCGCCCCATCACATCTATAGTCCGTCCGTCAAGGCAGACGATACAGCTATCCTCGACTGTGTGCATCGCAAGCCGGCCGCTCCGACAACGGACCCCTCCTCCTCCTCCCACGCTGTGTCTAAAGCTATACCGCCGCCAGTCGCAGTGATGTTCTCCATTGTTGTTGTTCTGCCTCCGCTAGCCAACTTTACGTAATCCGTGCATACTGTCTGCACGACGTGGGACAACATGTGCAGACAGAGCGTACACACACACACACACACACACACACACACACACACACACACACACACACACACACACACACACACACACACACACACGCACACACACACACACCCGCATAAGCACATGCACAGAGCTCATGCAGTCAGGCCAGGGAGAGGCCAATGTTGTTTTTGACAACAAATTTGATTTAGTTTTAGTCATAGTCTTTTGAATAAAATGTCATTTAGTTTTAGTGATAATTTAGTCACCTGAAAAGTTTTAGTTTTAGTCTAATTTTAGTCGACTAAATATCATAAGATTTTAGGCGACTAAATCTACAGTTGATTTAGTCAACTAAAATGTATTTTGGCAGGCCTTGATGGCATCGTAATAGCAGATCTACAAGCACACAACGCGTCACAGCGCGACGCGTTGTGAGCTTGTAGATCGGCTATTTTCAACACACAACACATGAGAGCAACCAAACATAAAATGACTCTCTTCTCCACTAGTCCCTCCCTGTCTAGTTTTTATTTTGCTGACGAAATAGTCAATATATTTAGTCTTAGTTTTAGTCATCACGCAGTTCGTCGACGAAATCAACACTGGGAGAGACGCAGTTTATATCCGGGAGGCCCCGCCCACGACAGTTGGCTGTGGGGTGGGTCTCGCGGCTGAAAGTTAGAAAATTGGATTCACGCTACGGCGACCCAGTCATTTGGCTGCTGAATGGCGGAAATCCAGAGGATAATGCAGCCATTAATTGATTCCGGGGCAGAGGGGCGGATGAAATAAATAGGCTTTCGGAGGGCCTTGCGCGAGACAGGGCTCTCACCTCATCTGGGGGGCTTCTGGGAGGACGGGAGGGGCCGCGGGCGTCGCGTGATTGATGTGAAGTGAACGGTGACCTTCTAGCCTCCCCGACTGTCACTTCATTTGCATTCCACCACTCGCACCCTGTGACTCTTTTTTCCCCCCCCTTCACATAATTTGGGTGATTTTTTTGAGGATATAACCTTTAGATTAACCCATTTAGGCCTAGGAATTATTGACTGCTTTAACTATTGAAAAATAGCAGATATACATGAAGCTCACAGCGCGGCACCGAGTGCCGCGCTGCGAGCTTGTAGATCTGCTATTTTTGAAAAAGTCGTGAAAATGTGTGCAAATCTTTGAATATGAAAGCAAACGTTTGTAACTCAAATTTTGCTTCTGGGTGGTTCCTAGAACTAGATATTTTGAAATGGTGGTCCGTGGCCAAATAAATATCATTTTGGGGTCCTTCACATGAAAAGGTTTGAGAACCACTGACAAAGTAGTCTCTCAAGAACAGACAAACTGAGCTCCAGTTATGTGAAAAGGACCTTTTCTTTGACGATGGCTGGCCAGATTGCTGACATAGAAACATAGGTTTTTCCCAAAAATCTTAGAAGGATTCAAAAGACACTTATAGAATCGGGTCAAAATTCAAATTTTCACAATTTTTCAAAAATAGCAGATCTACAAGCTCGCAGCGCGGCACTCGGTGCCGCGCTGTGAGCTTGTATATCTGCGATTTATTTTTATATTTAAAGCATAAAATATTGCGTCATAATGTGTTCAGGCCTAAATGGGTTAATATTATTCTTATGATTGCATACACCGGTATCTCTCCGGGGGGAGAGAGGCGGAGATGAAGAAAGTTTATGTACGGTATTATGTGTGACATTTAATGACTTTGTCTTTCGTAACCACTTTGGAACCTATAGTGTCACTGTTCCTGCCAACATGGCGCGTTGTATGCTTGTGGATTGGATATTTTCAGGGAAGAAACTTGGTGCAGTGGGAAAGAGGAAAGGAGCAAGTATAGACCCCTGTGGGACCCTGCCTGGTAAACAAAGTATATACATATACAGTAGGGTTTAAGTGCAAAGATGCAATCTTGGACTCATTTGAATGATTAAAATGTAATTTTGAATTGATGTGTACTGTATGTAGAGTTTGACAACCCATTATGGACGGGAACACATTGTTTGTGATTTTACCCCTCAGGCCGGGAACACTGTGTAGTAGTACAGAATGTAGAAACATATTCTTTTTTTGTAATGTTTGAATAATATTTGAATAATTGCGACCAAAGGTCGCAAGTTTAGTATGTCAACGGTCACAGTTTGAAACGTGCTAGGCCTCTCATGTGGTACAGTATATCATCGGGGCAGAAACTGTCGGGCAGAAACATGTCGGGCAGAAACTCATATACCTACAAGTTTTAAATGTGTCAGTTGTTTTCGTAAAGTAAAGTCCTGCCTCATCATACAAGACTGTCGGACAAAAACTAGTGAAAATAGATCGGCTATTTTCACTACGTTAACTCATTTTTAAAATACTAAAGGAACAGTTTTGGACATGCAAGGTTTCCACCCAACAACGACGATATAGACCCTATACATAAAGGTTACGGATTGTGGCTTCAAGATTAACATGTGGGGGGTCCCCGTGAACTCGAGGCGGGGGGACGCAGACACGCAGTGCATGGTGCTCTCTGCATGCGGTCCGGTCCATCAGCCCCCCGTCAGTGTCTGATCCATACCGAGACCACGCCATCTGTCACTGAACCCAGCCAACACAGGAGACCCAACACTGGAGCTGGAGATCCTGTATAGTATATGTTAGGGTAGAATTATGATACATAATTCTATGATTTGTGTACAAGGCTCATATGACCATATAAGGATATATTATGAACTGAACTTACAGTATAGGAGACCACATTTTGGTCGAAGGAGACCACATTTTGGTCGGATACTGTAAGCTCAGGCTAATAGATTACAGGTCATAGTAACTTTGGTTGCCCTGGCTACGAAATCATGATATACTGTATGTCACTAGTGGAAAGTTACCAACACTACGTGTCACTGTCTTCCTTGTTATGATCTGGGAACGAATCAATGAGTCCCACGAAGATCTTACGGTCATAACTGTACTCTTTATATACTGAATGTTAACTTCCATTTTGGGAGAGAGAGATTAGCAAAGCTGCCACTAGGATGGTACGCTCACTGTCTGTCTCCTTGTCTGACTCTCTTCAAATACAGCAATCTAAGATGTACTCCTTTGGCTCGTCTCTGTTTTATTTTGGTTATGGATTTATCCATATTCCATACTTATTTAACTTTATTATTAATTTATTTATCAGTATAGTGTAACGATACATTTTAACAACGATACGATACGCATCACGAATACACGATACATGGTTAACGATACGATACATGGACGCTATTGGTTCATTCATGGCAATATGATACGATTCGATTCAATGATTTAAAATCGATATAGTAACTATTTATCAAATAAATGAAATCTGTGTAGAACGTATAAAAAAATAAACTATTATTATGGAAGTAAATGCTGTGATTATCTAGCAAATACATGGACATTATATTACAACACATGGACAAACCCGCACTTTGACATGAACACAGAGATTACACACATTTATGGATAGACCAAAAGTAGCTATATGGAATGGAAAGGTAATAAGACCCCTCTTTTTCATTTTCCCTCTTAAAATTGCCAAATACAAGGCACAAATACTTAGTTTCCATACAATCAATTATTTGCATTGCAAAACGATTTGATACCGATTACCACATTTTAAAACGATACGATACGATACAAAGCCAAAACGGTACGATATTTTGCTTTTGCAAACGATATATAGTAGATCAATGCAAATTAAAATACATTTTTCGATTCAGTTTTATCGTTACACCCCTACTGTACAGTTTAGTGGAGCTTTGCTGCAGAGTTGAATGTTATTGCGACCGTCAGGGAGCAGTTTACTATGAAAACCTCCACCGGCCGTCCATCCGTCCGTCCGTCCGTCACACGTCACACCTTTGCCCTGCTCATATCTCCGCATCAGTATGACATCACACCACATGTGTACACAAACCTTTGTGTACGTTGCTGTGGCAACAGTCTGTTGTTGCTGGTTTGTTAGTGTACGTTAGCAACCACCTTAGCAACCATGGTTTTACCCTAGCAACCAACTGTTTACCCTAGCAACCAACTGTTTACCATAGCAACCATGTTTTTTTACCCTAGCAACCAACTGTTTACCATAGCAACCAGATACGCAGAGCAGGGATCTCCATATATGGGCATAAACAGGTGACATCACACTGATGTCAGACACTCAGAGCAGGGATTTCTCCATAATATATGGGCATAAAAGGGATTCTGTTAGGGATCTCCATATATGGGCATAAAAGGGATTCTGTTAGGGATCTCCATATATGGGCATACAAGGGATTCTGTTAGGGATCTCCATATATGGGCATAAAAGGGATTCTCTGTTAGGGATCTCCATATATGGGCATAAAAGGGATTCTGTTAGGGATCTCCATATATGGGCATAAAAGGGATTCTGTTAGGGATCTCCATATATGGGCATAAAAGGGATTCTGTTAGGGATCTCCATATATGGGCATAAAAGGGATTCTGTTAGGGATCTCCATATATGGGCATAAAAGGGATTCT
The DNA here is from genome assembly GCF_963921795.1 of Nannobrachium achirus. Classification (NCBI taxonomy): domain Eukaryota; kingdom Metazoa; phylum Chordata; class Actinopteri; order Myctophiformes; family Myctophidae; genus Nannobrachium; species Nannobrachium achirus. The sequence goes on from NC_137818.1 coordinate 58,653,459, forward strand.
GTTAGCTGTTAGTGATCTCCATATATGGGCATAAAAGGGATGCTGTTAGGGATCTCCATATATGGGCATAAAAGGGATTCTGTTAGGGATCTCCATAGATGGGCATGAAAGGGATTCTGTTAGGGATCTCCATATATGGGCATAAAAGGGATGGTATCCCAGATGATGCCCTGTTAGGAGATCCACACTAACAGAATCCATATATGGTCCTACCGACAGCTGCTAAGCCAACCCTGGCGATAAGGTCTGAGTCGAAGAAATGCTTCTTTCCTGGCAAGAATTGCCCCTTTATACTGTAGGGCTCGTTTGTGTATTGTATGACATCACGCCACATCATCGGCTGAGGACTGTGTGATGTCATCATATCTCCATATATGGAGACATAAGTTGCTCATGCCCAAATATGGGCTGGTGAGGTCAGATTTAGTGTGATGCGTAGGTTATCTCCATATATGGAGATTCAACTTCAATGAGTAACCATGGCAAACTGTCAACTGCCCGTATGTCTTGATAATTGGTAAAACAAACTTTTGGCCTATTTGTGGAGATAAGCGACCAACGGTCGCTTATCTCCCGATTAGGGAGTCTTACTGGTGTTAATGTTTTTTTAGACAATAGTTGTGAGTGTGTGTATGGGGGGGGCGGGCTGTACGGGGTCAGGGGAAGGTTGCCATGGCGGAGGAGGTTTGGCCACTCCCCCCGTCCTCCTCCTCGGCCAGGCGGGGGGTCCCGTCAGCGGGGGGGACGGGGACGTCCCGCTGGACGGATGATGAAGGGATGCGGAGAGCAGACGCCAGAGGTCAGACAGCTACAGGGAGCCAGGAAGTGAACCTGACTGCACCCTGCCGCGCAGCGCGCACGCACACACACACACACGCACACACACACGCACGCACACACACACACACACACACACACACACACACACACACACACACACACACACACACACACGCACACACACACACGCACACACACACGCACACACACACACACACGCGTGCGCACACACAGCCGCCCCGTGTTGACTAATGAAGCTCTCCACTTTTCAGCCAATCCTCCAACACGCCCTAAAGTCTCGCCTGAAGTTACAGTCAGAGTGAAACACACAGAGAGAGAGACAGAGAGCAGGGGTGTCACACCAAATTCTGGACCCTGGGTACAAGGATTCACTGCGGGCCCCCCATGAATGTTCTTCATAGGGGGAGGAGGGGGTTTAACCCATTTAGACTGGGAACGCATTATTACGCGTTATTTTGTGCTTTAACTATTGAGAAATAGCAGAAATCTTGAATTTCTTTTGAATATTTCAAATCCTTTTTTGAAAAACCTATGTTTCTATATCAGTGGTGCTCAAACTTTTTCATGTGAAGGACCCCCAAAATGATATGTATTTGGCCACGGACCCCCATCTCAAAATAGTAGTTAGTTCCAGGGACGACCCAGAAGCAAAATTTGAGTTACAAATGTTCGCTTAAAAAATACATAATTATATTCAAAGATTTGCACACATTTTCACAACTTTTCAAAAGTAGCAGATCTGCAAACTCGCAGCTTTATATATTATATCTGCTATTTTTCAATAGCCAAAGTATGAAATAATTAAGGCCACCCCACCTTGGGCCCTAGTAACTCAGTCCCACTTTATCCCCCCCCGTGTGACGCCCCTGGAGAGAGGCAGAGAGGTGTAATAGACTCATTACAGGAGACACATCTCTCAAGGGTACGACCAGTGGGAGGTCCCACATGGGTTTTACATCACCAGGCACATGCGTGCACGGCTCCAGCCACTAGGTCACGCCGCTGCCTAATTATGGCTGACAAAGACAGATGCATTTCATTTCAGTCACTTTACGTCCCCTCCTCTCTCTCTCTCTCTCCATCCCTCTCTCTCTCTCTCTCTCTCTCTTATCCGTGCGCCGGGCGCGCCAGCCACACGCTGTAATTTCCGCCCTAACTTCCCCCCGTCGCGTTGGCGACGCGACGCACAACGCAGCGAGTTCGACCCCTGGGAGACGAGCTCGTGGCGAAATCCCTGTTGTTAATGTAACTCTAAAAATTAACAAAAAAAAAAAAAGAAATCATATTAAAAGTGACCCGTAGGGCTCCACTTTTACTGTCTTATTAGTTAAAGGAGCACTCTGCAGTTTTTTTCCCCCAAACTTGGCCTCCTCGTATCTTTTAGGAATTAGTGAGTGCCTCGAATGAAGTATAGTATCGCCAGGCTTTTGCAAAGTTCCAGAGTACGGTGGACGCCATGGTCACTATGGTATACAACAGGGGTCTTTTTCAGGGCAAGGACCCCTTAGCTGAGAGAGAGAGATGAAGCAGGGACCCCCACAAACCTTTTCATAGATTCCATATGGTTTCATCGTTTGACAGCACAATCATCAGTGTATTTTGGATTCATGTCAATGTATGTTTTCAGATATTTAACCACTTGAACCGTCAATACTTAATTAACTTGACCTTTCACTCTGTACTTAGTCTGCTCTTTTTCCCCTCTAGACCAAACCTCTTTGCCGGAAATAGACAATCTACAAGCTCACAACGTTGTGAGCTTGTAGATCTGCTATTTTTGGCTAAAGTTCTCCAAACATGGACACCAGGGTTCAAGTGGTTAATATAAAAAGGTTTCTATCACATATAGATTTGGAAGGCCCTCCTGTAGTAACTCCGTGGACCCCCTAGGGGTCCCTGACCCCCCTGTTGAAGACTGTCGGTGTAGGAGTAGAAACAGATACTTCCACAGAGCTCCATCCATACATATATACATGAGCTGCAGTTCACTTCCAAAAGAAATGGGACAAGAGGCAGAAGTGCAGACTGAGGCAGCTGTCGCGGCGGCCGCCCTGGCTGAGCTATAGAGACCACTGAGGATGAGGCTGACCTATTCCACCGCCGCGGGGGCTGTCTTCATGTTTAGAGCCCTGCATTCTGGGTACTGGAATTGGTCTGAAAGCTCCTGCAGCGATATACAGACACAGTCGGCTGGAGTATTTTGTTTGCACTTCATATAGTACAATAGATTTTTACATTAGCTTGAAAAAAGTATTCCTTTAAAGATGAAGTGCAATGATTCCCCCCCCCCCCCCCCATAAAACATGATTATCAGGTATTATGATTATACTAGAAGGAAGAGTTTTTCCAAAAAAGTGTAAAGAAAGAGTTAAAATTGGGTTTTTATGTGGCCACACCCACCAGTTCATTAAGTATGCCTGGTTGTCATGGTGGGTGGTGACCCAGCTGAAGTTAGCCACACCCACAGTGTTGGATGAATGGTAAAAGGGGAGGGGATGATTATATGATGTCACTATCTGTGTTTTGGATCGGCACTTTTGGAAGAAACCCCAAATACAAAGGGAATACATAATTGCTCAAAACACCCACACCAGGGGGGGGTCTCTAATGAAGTAATGTCAACCTCCTAGACACATGAAAACCAGAACAAGTACAAAACTATGGCACTGCCTCTTTAACCACTTTTAACCTGGCATCCATGTTTTGGGTGTGTCGTTAGGTAGAAGAACATTAGCAACTATATTATTGTGTGACGCTGTTGCAAAATGAAAATAGGGCTTACGTGATTGAATCAACCACTAAAAACCCAAGCACCGTCGGTATTCTGGGGAAAACATTATTGGCCAAAAGTTGAAGATCTACGAGCTTGTAGATCAGCTGTTTTTTGACAGAGAGATCTGATGTTGGGGGGAGACTAAGTAAGTGGCATCTCATGTCCAGTTCAATAGGTTTAGTGGGTGCAGTGGTTATTGGGGATGATTTGTTCGGATGCACACACACGGACGCACGCTGGTCATAGCATTGTATTTTACGGTTACATCCCGTTTCAAATCGTGGACAGCGAAGCCACCCGCAGCCAAATATCGATCTCGGTGTCAGAGAGCCAGCTCCCCGTTGGTTTTTCCATGACGGTACTCTCTCCTCCTTTTTTGTGCCTGTCCTCTACTCCAGTGGTTCTCAACCTTTTCAAGCCGCGACCCCCAAAATAATCATATTTTAACACCCTGACGAGCACTAGGAGTTGAGGAATTACATTTTGTACACTACGGTTCTATTGTGATATATTTGACAGTTTGGCCAATGTTTAATTTGTCATTTTAGAGGTTGTCACTTTAGAAATGTGTAGATACCCTCTATACACTTACACTTTATGTTGGTTTGTTTACTATTGAGTGAGATAAACAATGTTGCACATTAAGTTGATCATCCGGGGACCCCCCAAAATAATTGGGGGGGTCCCACTGGGGGTCCTGACCCACATGTTGAGAACGGCTGCTCTACTCGGACAACATGACCGAAGAGACACTTTCACTGTGTGTCTACCATTACTACGCATGGAAACGTGTGGGGGTGGCATCAGAACTAAAAAGAGAAGGGGAGAGAGAGAGAGAGAGAGAGAGAGAGAGGAGCAGCATTGATTGTGGGGGCAGCGAGGGAGAGAGTAGTGCCTCCTTTTTCCAGGCCCGGGCCCGGTGATGTCCGACACGCCGAGCGAGAAATGTGAAGAAAGACATTGACCAGCTACTGGAAAACATCTAAGCCATGCAGGATCAATGTGGAATTGATCCCCAAGCTAATGTATAATGTAGGCCAGTGTCTCTCTCTCTCTCTCTCTCTCTCACACACACACACACACACACACACACACACACACACACACACACACACACACACACACACACACACACACATGCGCGCGCGCGCACACGCCTCCCTTGCAGCAGGGGAGAGCAGCATGGACTACAGGGGCTGAGTGAGCAGGTATATGGAACATGTAGTGTAGGAGAGGCAACCGAGGCAGAAACAAGTGCCCGAGGTATGCTTTAAACATACAGTAAGACTGTTTGGTGGTGGGTGGGAGCTGTGCGTGCGTGTGTGTGTGTGTGTATGCCCGAGTAAAAAAAAAGTCTTGTAAGTTAACTCACTGTTCCACCGTTTTCAGAGTTTTTGTTCAGCTGTGCGTTGTGTTTAGTGTGTGTGTGTGTGTGTGTGTGTGTGTGTGTGTGTGTGTGTGTGTGTGTGTGTGTGTGTGTGTGTGTGTGTGTGTGTGTGTGTGTGTGTGTGTGTGTGTGTGTGTGTGTGTGTGTGTGTGTGTGTGTGTGTGTGTGTGTGTGTGTGTGTGTGTGTGTGTTTTCTTCCGGCGCGCGTGCGCGAGCGCATACCTGTCACGTCGATATAACGCAGAACCCGGCGGGTGCGGTGATATGCTGCTGTGGAGAAAGGAGTGCATTGTGGGTAAAGGCTGGTATAGCAGCAGGGAGGAAGGGGTTCACGACGGAGCAATAAAATGGACACAGCGTGGCGTCCGTCCCCCCTCTCCCCCCTAGCCCCCCCTCCCCTGCCCCCGCCCCGGCGTCCCCGGGAAGCCCCCCCATGCAGGGTCTAATGAGGTAGTGTGCAGGAGAGGGCATGGTTTTAACCCAGCTCGGGGACTCGTAGAAACAGCCTCGCCGTTCTCTTCAGCAGATGCCAAGTGCAAGCTGTCAACAGTCCCCGTATACGCTATTGTTGTCCCCTCTCTCTCTCTCTGTCCCTTCTCTCGCTCCACTCTTTATTTCCCCTCGCACCTCTTACTTTCTCTGTCGCTGTAGTTTCTCTCTCTCTCTCTCTCTCTCTCTCTCTCTCTCTCTCCCCTCAGGGGTGTTGCACCACATTCTGGGCCCTGGGTACAAGGTATCACTGTGGGCCCCCCATGAATGTTCTCCATTTAGACTTATTATGCGTTATTTTGTGCTTTAACTATTGAAAAATAGCAGATCTACAAGCTCACAGCGCAGCACCGAGTGCCGCGCTGCGAGCTTGTAGATCACTATTTTTGAGAAATCGTGAAAATGGGTGTCTTTGAATGTTTCAAATCTTTCTAACGTTTTTGAAAAAACCTAGGTTTCTACAGTATGGCAGTTGTGCTCAAACTTTTACATGTGAGGGACCCCCAAAATGATATGTATTTGGCCACGGACCCTCATCTCAAGATATTTAGTTCCAGGGACCCCCCAGAAGCAAATTTGAGTTACAAATGTTTGCTTAAAAAAACATTCAAAGATTTGCACCCAATTTCACGACTTTTCAAAAATAGCAGATCTACAAGCTCGCAGTGCGGCACTCTGTGCCGCGCTGTGAGCTTGTATATCTGTTATTTTTTCAATAGCTAAAGCATAAAACAGGCCCCTCCACCTTGGGCCCTAGTAACTCAGTCCCACTTTATCCCCCCCCCTTGTGACGCCCCTGCTCTCCTGGTCATCCATCTCTACCATGCGTGCATCCACTGCATCCTATTATCAGCCCCCGAGTTTGCAACAATCTTTTGAGGCTAGCTGGAGGTTACGGCTCGCTAAAATAGATTCACTCTCGCCTCGCACTACTTTCCTCCCCCCCACCCCACGCTTAAAAGAGTAATGCAGCCATATGAGATTACATGGATGATACAGTGTGCAATACATTATTGCGAGTGCATTAAGAATTCATGGGAGTATAAACAAAAATACCCCAAATGATTCAGTAAAGACGCTTTTGCTTGCAGAATCGAACGGAGGCGCTGGTTTTTAATCACCGTACCTTCCACGCCTCTCCCGCTTTTTATACATTTGTCTTTGTCATGGAGAGAGAGAAAAAAAAAACGTTATCGCTATCCTCGTCTTTGTGATTACGTTCTCCTTTACTCAGTCCCTGAACTTTCTCTCTCCGCTCTCTCTCTCTCTCTCTCTCTCTCTCTCTCTCACACACACACTCTGTCTCTCTCTCTGTGTCTCTCTGTCTCTCTCTTGTGTCTGTCTGCATTCTCTCTTGTGTCCAGGGACGTGCAGAGAATGTTAGAGAGGCAGGGGCTGACATTTCTTAAAAGGGGCTTTTCGCGAAAATACCGCAAATAGCAGACCTCCAAGCTCACGTGAGCATGGAGGTCGGCTATTTTCGGTACTAGATACCACACCAAAGTAGGCATAATTGAGTGGAGAGTTTGCATTCAATTCTCTTGAATGCAGCCTTCAGTTATGGCATTTAAAGAGGGCATTTACATTTCTTTCACCATAACGAAAACTGCATTCATGGTCTGGAGAGGGCACTTTTTTACAGACAAATAAAAGGGCAGGGGCTCAAGCCCCCCCTTTATGTCTATGTGTGCACGTGCCTGCGTGTGTGTCTAATTGCATTCTGAACGTGTCATGATGATCTCCCTCTGGTAACCCGGAGCTCAGTCATCCTCCCCCCCCACCACCACCCCCCCACAATCCCCCCATCCGGTCCATTTGTGCCCCCCCACCCCCCGGCCCGAGGGCAGCTTGGTTTTCCTGGGCTTGCCCTGGGAGGAAATATCAGATGACCTGTCTCTCCACAGCATCCCTTGGATCCAGGGGGGGCACTGTAACCCCTGCCCCCCCCCCCCCCCCCCCCCCCCCCCCCACCCCTCCATTCCATCCCCTCCCTCTCCTCTCATATGCCTCCTGCTTTTTCAAGTGCGGGCCAAGGTCAAAGCTTTGAGGAGGATGCGTTGTTCCCCAGACTTCACCAGCAGGCATGCTGGAGGCACTGTGCCCCCCCTTCCCCTTCCCCGCCCCGCTCCAGTCCAGACCTCCTGCACTCGTCTACTCCGTCTCTGGCTTTTTCTCTCCTGCGTTTCCTCACATTCGTTGTTTTTGCGTCGGCTCAGGCCCTTTTGACCGCACTTGATCCTGTTTTCAGTTTGTTCGTTGCTTGTGTTTTTAATTATCCATCGCGCACTCATCCCTGTTGTATACTGTGAGTCTACAGCCCGAGACAGAAATGTGGTAAATGTTTTAGACCGGTGTTTCTCAATCTTTCACATTTCAAGGTCTCCCCTTAACTCTGACAAATGCTTTTATGGTGGGTGAGACTGGGTGAATGAATTCACATTTGTTTTTGTTTCGTTTTTTTTCTCAAAACTTAATAAACTAGTAAGACGCCTCAGGGCGACATAGGGCGAGGCCGTGCCAATTCTTGGCCGTCTGGCCAGTGATGTATATCGTGACCAGTTACCCATATATGGAGTCCCCAGCATGATAGTCAACAATGTTATGTCAGAACATTCCCATATATGGGCATTACCAAATATGGGCATTCCCAGATATGCCCTTAATATTGATCACATCAGGACAGGGATCTCCATATATGGGCATAAAACGGACAAGGACGTATTTAATTTGCAAGTGTGACTCGTGATGACATCAGTGATCTCCATATATGGGCATAAAAGGGACATCAAGCCAGAGCGTGATGTCAGAGGGGCAAACCCATTCTGTTAAGAGTGGTTCCCCTGACATCACAGTGACGTCAGAGCATGATGTCAGAGCAACAAACCCATTGTCACAGTTCGCTCCTCGCGGACCCTCAGGGCCACGTGTAGGCACGCCACGTTACACATTCAGTCCTCGCATTCACTGGACACTGCAAGACTAGAATGTACAATTGACACTTTCTCAGTCTTGTCATACACTGTACATGCAAAGACTCAGTCCGCTCCTCGCAGTCCCTTGGAGCCATGCCATGTAATCAGATTTAGACCTTGCATATACTGGACACTGAATGTACTGTCTTTGATTGATTGATTGATTGAAGACTTTATTAGAAGTTTGCATAGGAAAAGGTACAGTTTCATGACGGTACAGTTCACTGGTACAAGGTCTACTAAAAGGAGATCCATGAAAAGACTAAGCTTATTTTCACTGGAAACCATTGAAGTATCTCATATAACATTGAATGACAGACAAATAGAACACAGTACTATGCAGTAGATATGTAAAGAAAAACAAAAAAGAAAACAGTAAGTCTAAACAAACAGTATATAAAAAGAACGGGCAGGGGAGGGTAGGGTTGGGATAGGTTCGTTTTTTTACCAGTTGCGAACGGCTGCTGCCTGTAAGTGGTTTTTCACGGCAATTTTAAAGGATGCTAGTGATCCACACTCCTTTATGACCTTCGGTAAGGCTTTCCACATTTTGGTGGTATAGCAGAAAAAAGAGTTTGACCCTTTGTTGGTTTTGACTCTGGGTTGAAAGTGATCTGTGGCGCTGCCTCTGGTGTTGTAATTATGGACATCCTTAATGTTTATAAAGTATTTTGACAGGTACTTGGGTATCATAGTGGTGTAGTGTATCTTGTACACCAGGCCCATTGCAAGTTGCTGTACTCTGTACTCTGTACTCTGTCTCTTTAAGACTTTGTGGACAGAAGGCTTCAGCTTCTCTGAAGCTTGCACTAAGTCTCTCTTGTCAAGACTGAAGAAATACTTTTGCCAATCACACTGTACTTTCTTGTCGGTCTGGACTTTAGTTTTTGAACTTTGAGGCGTTGCCCTTGTTTTTGAGTTTGGAACTTTAGGCCTTGTTGCCCTTCTGTATCTGTTCTTGTATTTTGGTTTCTTTGTGGTGCTTTTGGTTTTGCATTTTATTTTGTAGTACTGTTTCCTGTCTGCCCCTGTATTGTCTCCTGCCTTGTCTCACCTACTGTTGATTAGTTATGTTCTCCTCCTGTGTCCTGTTGTTGCCCCAGCCAATCCTAGTGTTGATTGTATGTTTGGTTCCACCTGTGTCTAGTTTAGTCTTGTGTATTTATACTTCCCAGTGTGTACTGTTCTTTGTCGGTTTGTCATCGTAAGTCTGTGGTTAACTTTGTCTTCCTGTATGCCAGCTTTGTTATCTAGTTTTCTTGTACCTCGGGTTTTCTTTTTGCCCTTAGTTTTCCCAGTATAGTTTTTTCCCCTTCTTGTTTTGCCTTTGCTTATTTAATAAATATTATCCTCGCATTCTACTTGCCTTGCCTGAGCCTTGTTCGTTCTGCGCCTGAGTCCTAAACCTCCCGAACCAAACCGTGACACCCATAGAACCACAGACAAACCCATAGAACAACAGACAAACCCATAGAACCACAGACAAACCCCATAGAACCACCGACAAACCCCATAGAACCACAGACAAACCCATAGAACCACAGACAAACCCATAGAACCACAGACAAACCCCATAGAACCACAGACAAACACATAGAACCACAGACAAACACATAGAACCACAGACAAACACATAGAACCACAGACAAACCCATAGAACCACAGACAAACCCCATAGAACCACAGACAAACACATAGAACCACAGACAAACACATAGAACCACAGACAAACACATAGAACCACAGACAAACCCATAGAACCACGTACATACATGTCTACACGGACACGGACAAGCTGTGACATTTCTAATGGTAAACTGCGACCTTCGTTAGCAATAATTCTGTGCCAGGGACCCCCCGAAAAGATGATTCGACAAAATGTTTTAAAAAGAGTGGATCTACAAGCTCACAAACGCATTGCTTCGAGACCCGTAGATAGCTTTTAGATGAGCTATTTTAGAATATATCCAAGGAATAAAACATAGGGCTCAAGTGGTTAAACTGCTCCTCAGCTGGGGGGGAACCCCCTGGAACCCCCTCAAAGGACCCCTATAGCTGCCTGGGGTCCTTGAGAATCAGTGGTCTACTGTAATCCACCATCGTGTTAGGTGGGGGGACGTCCTCAGAGAATCTTCCTTCTACCCTGTCCCCAATCCCACCTCTAGCATCACATCCTCCATTAGAGAGAGAGAGAGAGAGAGAGAGAGAGAGAGAGATGGAAGAGAGAAGGAGAGGGCTCAAGGTGGAGGGGCCTTAATTATTTTATGCTTTAACTATATTGAGAAATAGCAGATCTAAGCTCACAGCTTGTAGATCTGCTATTGTTGAAAAGTCGTGAAAATGTGTGCAAATCTTTGAATATATGTATTTTTTAAGCGAACATTCGTGACTAAAACTTTGCTTCTGGGGGGTCCCTGAAACTAAATATTTTGAGATAGGGAGTCTGTGGCCAAATACTGTACATAAAATTGTGGGGGTCCTTCACGTGAAAAACTTTGAGCACCACTAACATAGAAACATAGGTTTTTCAAAAAACTAAGGATTTGAAATATTCAAAGACACTATTTTCAAGATTTTTTAAAAATAGCAGATCTACAAGCTTGCATGTGAGCTTATATATCTGCTATTTTTCAATAGTTAAAGCACAAAATAATGCGTAATAATGCGTTTCCCAGTCTAAATGGGTTAAACCCCCCCCCCCCCCCCCCCCCATGACGAACATTCATGGGGGGCCCCGCAGTGAATCCTTGCACCCAGGGCCCAGGATGTGGTGCGACGCCCCTGATTGGAGAGGCATGGAAAGACAGACATTATGGATGGTGTTTAGAGACAGGTGTCTGATGTTGCCAGCAGATAACGACACCAGGCTCCTATCTGGCCTCTTCTAATGGACACAGCGACAGTTGTTTCAAGTGATCAGGTTGTGTCATTGTGAACGCGGGAGGGTTGATCCCTCTCAACGCCTCTCTCCACCGCTCACTATAAATCAGAGAGAGAGAGAGAGACAGAGAGAGAGAGAGAGAGAGAGAGAGAGAGAGAGAGAGAGACAGAGAGAGAGAGAGAGAGAGAGAGAGAGAGCAACAAACGTAGTAAACCGGCGGGTCATGCTGGGACAGACTCGGAACAACATCGCAATGTGTTGTGAAACGCGATGTGACCCGTTATCGCGTCCTGTCTAATGAGGGAGAGTGTTTTTTGCAGGTCTTTCAGTCCGAGTGTATCAAAAAGGCAACTGGGTTAAGGCAGCGGACACTTGTGATTGGCTGCGTGGAGGTGATGAAAGTCATGGGGACGGAGATACACCTAAACCTATAACCTTAACCCCAACCTCAGTAAAACCAACGCTGGTGAATGCTAACCTGGTGAATGCTAACCTGGTGAATGCTAACCTGGTGAATGCTAACCTGGTCGGACCAACGGTGCTTAAGTCAGTTGCTTTTCTTTTGTGCAGCTTGGAGGTCGGCTATTTTCACTTGCATTCATGTTCTGGATAGGGCACTTTTTTATAGGCGGATAAAAGGGCAGGGGCTCAAGCCTGCTTTGATGTCTATGTGTGCGCCTGCATGAGTGTATGAATGTGTTAATGTGCCTCTCTCTCCCCCGAGCACTATCATAACCATATGAGCAGCCACCAGCTGGCTGGAGTTGAAACAGATTTTGTTCCCCACAAGGCTAACAAGGACTACAAATAAAAAAAAAAAAGTCATTAATAAAATAAAATCAGTTGCGACAAGCTCTGCTCTATAGAAGTATAGGCCCCATGCACACAGTAAGAGCACCTCACAGTGTCAATGTACAATAATACTGTACCTTTTTTCCCACAAACCAATGGCTAAGGATCAATCGTTGGCATTGTAGGTTTCTGCAAACCACTGACAATTTACAGTTTAGGCATTTAGCAGACACTTTTAATCCAAAGTGACTTACAATAAGCAGGTTAATACATTAATATAATAAGCAAGATAATATGTCAGTACATCAACAACAATATAGCAATGCATAGGAATATCAGTCTAGAAAAACAATAACATAGTTAGACCACGGACCTAATCAGTAAAACACTTTTCTAAACCTAAAAGTGCTAGCTTCATGTCATTGAGGGAAGGGGAGTGTTACAGTAGTGCTATGTGTTTAGGTGGAGTCTGAAGAGGTGAGTCTTCAGTCCACGGCGAAAGCCAGGGAGTGAGTCTGTAGTTCTAAGTGCGACTGACATGTTGCATCTCAACGTTTCAAGGCCGGTGCATACCGAAACGCACAGAATAGTAAATAACACATTCTCATTTATTTATTGAAACGAAACAATCTAGGACTGAGATGACAAAAGTTTTGTCTGTAAAAAAAATCCAGTTTCAACATTTCTTTTCGATTTGCATAAACACCACAGTACCACTGCCAACATTCTCTCCGATTCTTTTACTTGCTATCGTTGCTGCAGCACTAAACTTTAACCCCCGGCCTCCCTGATTTGGGCACGCCATTTGGAAATAATAATTTCGCTCTTGTGAATCACAAATCTTCGAAGCAGAGTCATTGCCCTGGGGCGGTGTTTCTGGGACAATCAAAGACGCGGTAGGGGTGGGGGTTGGGGCGCGTGGGGGCGGGTGGAGGTCAAGCGGTGTTTATTTTCCGAGAGGGGCCACCATCGCTCTTCCTCGCGGTGCCAGGGCGGTGGAATGGGATGAATATGTTAGTGTCATCTCCCGTTTCAACCAAGCCAGACGCTTCAAAAAGCCGATTCTCTCTGGAGGAAATGTTGTACCTTCCACCCGAGTGCAAATATCGTTTGAAAGGCGAGACAGTAAAAGCCCCGGCGTCGCCAAAATGAATTCTCTCTTCGCTCTTTTAGGGGGGGCTTTCCTTTCACCTCGGCTGTTAGGAGGGGGAGAGAGAGTGTGCTTGTGTGTGTGTGTGTGTGTGTGTGTGTGTGTGTGTGTGTGTGTGTGTGTGTGTGTGTGTGTGTGTGTGTGTGTGTGATTGTGTGTGCAGGGACGTGCAGAGAATGTTAGAGCAGGGGTCCTCAACAGGGGGTCCGGGACCCCTAGGGGGTCCTCAGAGCTAGAGTTCTCAACGGGCCTGAAAATTAGGGCGCTGCCCTAGGGCGCTGCGAGGCGTTGTGAGCTTGTAGATCGGCTATTTTTGGCAAAGAGGTTCGGTGTAGAGGGGGAAAAGAGCAGACCAAGTACAGAGTGAAAGGTCAAGTTTATTAATTATTGATGGTTCAAGTGGTTAAATATCTGAAAACGCAAATTGACATGAATCCAAAATACACTGACGATTGTGCTGTCAAACAATGAGACTATGGAATCTATGATAAGGTAGTGGGGGTCCCTGATTCATCTCTCTCTCAACTAAGGGGTCCTGGGCCTGAAAACGTTGAAGACCCCTGTGTTAGAGGCAGGGGCTAAAATAAAAAATAGCAGAGGTCGGCTATTTCCGGTGCTTGATACCACACTGAACTAAGCACAAGCACAAGTCAATACTAGAGATAATGCGTAATGGCATGGACTTCAGGTATGGCATGGAAAGAGGGGCATTTGCATTTCTTTCACCATTAGTAAAAACGGCATTCATGGTCTGTAGAGAGGGCACTTTTTACAGATGCATAAAGGGGCAGGGGCTCAAGCCCCCTTTGATGTCTATATGTGCCTGTCTGTGTGTGTGTGTGTGTGTGTGTGCGTGCGTGTGGGTGGCAGAAGGCGTGCCAGCCAGGCATGGGACTGTTGGGGGACAGCCGTAGCTTGATGAGCGCGGCGATGTCACCCTCCTGAAGAGCATGTTAATGATATGGCAGACCGAGACAGGTGGAAGTAATCAGCGCCTCTGATTGTAACACGGGCGCCTTGCGAGACGGACACACGCGCAAGCGCGCGGCACGCACACACACACACACACACACACACACACACACACACACACACACACACACACACACACACACACACACACACACACACACACACAAACACACAAACACTTGAGGCTTTTCCGTCAAGCCACAGAAGCACTACGTCGTTGTCGGGCGGAAACCTCGTATCTCCAAGTTTCACATTTGTACGTTCTTTCGCAAAAGCAAAGCCCTGCTTCGTCGTACAAGGCCGTTGCACAAAAGTAGTGAAAACAGCAGATCTACAAGCACACAACGCCTCGCGGTGCGAGGCGCTGTGTGCTTGTCGATCGGCTGTTTTCACTATAGTTTAAAGCATTTTTAAAATGAAAAATGCAAAACGAACGGTTTTGGACATATAAGGTTTTCACCGGACAGCGACGACTAGCTAGATGGCTCTGTCATGTTCAGGTGTGTGTGTGTGTGTGTGTGGGGGTGGTGGGGGGCTATGCTAACAGCGTGTCACGTCTTTAGAGAGACAAAAGCAACAAATTGAGATGGCGTTTGTTTGGGTTTTTTTTTTTTTTTTCAACCAAAACAGCTCCGGGCACGGGTTGTTTCCGCCGCTGGAAAAAATGAAAGGCTCCCTTTTTATTTATTTATTCATTTTGGCATCATCCACCGTGTCAATTAGAGCAGCAAGGTATTGCTCGCTCTCTGGTACCGCTGCTGGTTTTTGCGCTGATTGTTATTTATTCGTTCCCGGGCGGCGCTGGGAGTGTGCACTTCGCCTCAATCTGAGCTGTTAACGCCTCCCCCCCTCCTACCCCCTTCCGCGGCACCGAGTGCCGTGCTGTAGAGCTTGTAGATCTGCTATTTTTGAAAATGCGTGAAAATGCGTGCAAACTACTTTTTTAACTCAAATTTTGCTTCGTGAGGGGTCCATGGAACGAAATGTTTTGAGATGGGGTTCCGTGGCCAAATACATATCATCTTGGGGGGGTCCTTCACGTGAAAAAGTTTGAGCACCACTGACATGGAAACATAGGTTTTTCAAAAAACCTAGAAGGATCTGAAATATTCAAAGACTTGCAAACATTTTCACTATCTTTCAATAGTTAAAGCACAAAATGTGAGTGGATCCTTGTACCCAGGGCCCAGATTGTGGTGCGATGCCCCTGCTTCCGCCCCTCCCTCCCTCCTGCCCAGCACACGTCCGCCCAGTCTTGTGTTATTATTTAAAAAAAAAAAACTCCCAGCGAGCAGCCATGTCAGCGGAGGAGTGAGCGGTACAAACGTCCCCTCAGGCCCGGGGACCTCTGACGCTGCGAGGCCAGAGGCGCTCAGAGAGGTAGCGGCGGTGGCGTGTGTGCGTTGCAGACCCTCCTCTGAATATTTTACCCCTCCACCCATGTGATTCTGTGCGGGCGGCGAGGTCAGCGAACTATAGAGTCCAGAGCGCGTTTGACAGATGCTGGCTTTGACTTTGATGCGCCATCAGCGTTCAAGCGCGCTCGCCCGCCCGCCCACCCGCGCGGCCGCTCAAAACCCCCCCGCGGCGAGCGAGTGTGCGCTCAACCCGAACGCACGCTACCCTCTCATTATGCCGCACCGCCCGTGCAAACTTTGTCTCTCTTTGCAGCTGTTTAATGGCCGCGCGTCTGTTTTTGTTTGTTTCCTCGCCATAAGATTATTGCACCTTTATGGTCGGTCGGGGGTTTGGAATAATCCCTGGCATCTGTTCAGAGAGGGGAGGGGGAGAGAGAGAGAGAGCGCGCGGGAGAGAGAGAGAGAGAGAGAGAGAGAGAGGGGGAGCCAGTGGGGAGAGGCTCCACTTCTCGTTTTTATTTACCAGACCACGCGGCGGCCCCTCCTCCCTGTTTTATCTCCTCATACCGTCGAGGCTGGGGCTTTGCTTCTGGCCCGTGGACTTTTAAGACGAGAGTGATGGAGAGGCCCGCGCGCTAATGGGCACAGAGGTCAGCTAGAAGGAGCTCGTTCACCACAGTCATCCATTCCTCCCAAACTGAACACTAGCGTGGCAGCCACACCTGTCTCTCCCCGAGCCCAGAGGATTAATCCAACCCCGCAGCCACCACCCCAGCGCAGTTATTCTAATTTATACTTCTGAAATTTATGCAGGAAACTAAAGTTTTTCCAGGTTGCCGCTCGGTATAAGTAACGGATCGGTTATTTTCGCTCTCCCCATTTGTATAAAAAGAAAGCCCTCTCCTCTTTTCTTTTTTCTCTCCCCTGTAAATCTAAAATCTGCGCTGACCATATGCGAGAGCGCCTGCTGCATACGATACACACAATTGGCACGCAGTCATAGTTCGGGAGTTGGCACAGTTTTAACGTTACATTTCCTTCCATATGCTTTGTGCGCCCACACGGCGCTGGGCGGGCATGCAAGCCGTGTGGGCATTGCAATGTCAAATGCAGGAGGAGGAACGTCCGTGGACGCTTTGCAAAAAGGTGCGTATAGGCACGAATCGCCGTGCAGGGCATGTACGGAGGGGGTGGTCCATGCCTCGGCTTTTGATACCCCCCCGGGTCCCCCTCTCATTCATATCTATGGCCGGTGGGGCTGGCTTTTATCCCTATGCATTTCCTTTTTGGAACTGTACACTCAAATTCAGATCTTGTATGCATAGCACAGGGGTCTTCAACGTTTTCAGGCCAATGACCCCTTAGTTGAGAAAGAGATGAAGCAGGGACCCCCCAAAACCTTTTCATAGATTCCTATTTGTGGGGGGGGGGGAGTGGGACTGAGTTACTAGGGGCCCAAGGTGGAGGGGCCTTAATTATTTTATACTTTAGCTATTGAAAAAATAGCAGATCTACAAGCTCACAGCACGGCACCGAGTGTCGCACTGCAAGCTTGTATATATGCTGTCTTTTTTAAGCAAACATTTGTTACTCAAATTTTGCTTCTGGGGGGTTCCTGGAACTTTTTTTTTTTTTTTTTTAATAATTTTTATCCCACGATTTTGCAACCCGTTTTTTTCACCCAGTGCCAATTGCCTATGTAATCCTGGGCTCTGCTCTCCCGAGCTCTGCCGCGCCTGGGGAGACAACGGACTGACCTCATGCTTCCTTCTATGCATGAGTAGTCCAAGTTGTTTATTTTCACCTGAGAGGGGGAATTTCCCTGAGATGGACGTAGCGCGTGGAAGGAACACGTTATTCCAACCAGTTCCTTTCCCCTCCATCAGGCGCCCCGGCTGGCCAGGGGGAGGCATTATTGAGACCAGGATTACTGCATGTTTTTGTGAGGGTATCAACCCTAGGAGACACGGGGAGAACATATTTAGTTCCTGGAACTAAATATTTTGAGATGGGGGTCCGTGGCCAAATACATATCATTTTGGGGGTCTTTCACGTGACAAGGTTTGAGCACCACTGACAAAGAAACATAGGTTTTTCAAAAATAGCAGACCTAGATCTGCTATTTTTCAATAGCTAAAGCACAAAACGTGAGTGAATCCTTGCACCCAGGGCCCAGAATATGGTGCATGTGACACCCCTGACTACAGTACAGTACAGTACAGTACAGTGTGAAGGGCGTCTACAGTAGTAACGGTACAGTGCGGAAGGAAGGCGGCTCCTTCAGTCAGCAGCAAAGCGGCGCACCGCGGGTATCGTGCTGGCAGTGTGTGTTTTTCTACTTCTCCACTTTATTGAGCACTTCTTTCTTGTCAAGGCAAAAGGAAGAGGGCCTCGCTGAACATACAGTATGTAGAAAGAAGAGGGGAAAAAGAGCAGATATACTCTCTGAGGCACAGCTCCACTTGACAGCCTCCCCTACCCCAAAAAAAGAAACCCTACCCCTGTTCCCCCCCCCCCACTCACTCCCTTCCGAGCCTCCACTTAACCTATTTAGACCGGGTAGGCTACACAATACACATTATTGCGTGTTATTATTTTATGCTTTAACTATTGAAAAACAGCAGATATACAAGCTCGCTGCGAGCTCGTAGATCTGCTATTTTTGAAAAAATCGTGAATATTTGAATTTTTGACCAGATTCTATGAGTGTCTTTTGAATCCTTCTAAGTTTTTTTGGGAAAAACCTATGTTTCTATGTCAGCAATCTGGCCAGCCATCAAATAAAAGGTGCTTTTCAGTCAACTGGAGCTCGGTTAGTCTGTTCTTGAGAGACTACTATGTCAGTGGTTCTCAAACTTTTTCACGTGAAGGACCCCCAAAATGATATGTATTTGGCCATCATGGCCCCCATCTCAAAATATTTAGTTCCAGGGACCCCCCAGAAGCAAAATTTGAGTTTCAAACGTTCGCTTTAAAAATACACATATTCAAAGATTTGCACACATTTTCACGACTTTTTCCAAAAATAGTATAAAGCATTCAATAATTCTAGGCCCAAACGGATTAATTCAGACTCCATCTTGTCACGCGCCCCTCTCTCTCTCTCTCTCTCTCTCTCTCTCTCTCTCGCCCGCTTGCCTCCGGTCGTTATGGCAGCAGAACAGGAAGTTAATCAACGCAGCATTATCTCCCAGCCTGCACCTGGAGGCATGGGCACCATGGCACAGCCATGGCGGCCCCTCCCTCCGCGGGACCCCTGCCAACCTGGGAGCCCCATACACACACACACACACACACACACACACACACACACACACACACACACACACACACACACACACACACCCTAGTAGCCCCCTGGGCTGCCTGTGGTGAGTCATAACTCCTTGCCAGGTCACCGGCTTCATTGCCGCTGTGCTCCCTCAATGCGTGCGTATGTGTGTGTGCGAGCGAGTGTGTGTGTGTGTGTGTGTGTGTGTGTGCGCTTGTATAAAAATAGTTGCGAGAGACACCGACACGGTCGGCATGACAGCTTTGTGACGCAGCTTGTTTCCCCATAACTTCTTTTATATTATTATTATTCCATTTTCATTGGGGGGGGGCAGCAGCTGCCGTTATGTGGTCGTTATTGCCCCCTGTGGACGAGTGACGCAACAGCCAACAACAATTCAGCCCCTGGAATGATGTTGCGTTTGCTCAAAGTCGAGCTTCACACAAAAAACAAAAAAAAATAAGACCCTGACTAGTCTGCGCTGCGAGAGGTTTGCAAACAGTCCCGGCATGTGGGCGGGAGAGGCAAAGGGAAAGGGTGATAATATTATTACGGGAGATAGCGGTGGCACTGCCCTCGCGCCGTGCACTGTGTGACACTCTGACTGGCTGACGAATGCTGTGCGCCGACGAATGAATTGCTAGCTGTCACCGCTAATCATTAGGTAGTCTGGCAGCATCCAAAGGGCTTTTATTTTATGCTCATCAGCTCGGTTGGGAAAAAGGACACTGGCGTGGCACCAGTGTTGTTTTGACAGCACATTTTGATTTAGTTTTAGTCATAGTCTTTTGAATAAGATGTCTTTTAGTTTTAGTCATAATTTAGTCACCCGAATAGTTTTAGTTTTAGTCTAATTTTAGTAGACTAGACTAAATATCATAAGATGTATTTTTGGCAGGCCTTGATGGCATCGTAATGGCAGCGTGACGAGTTGTGAGCTTGTAGATCTGCTATTTCTAATGTGCAACACCTGAGTGTTGGTCTAGTTTTTATTTTGTTGATGAAATTGTCAATATATTTAGTCTTAGTTTTTTCGACTAAGTCGACAAACATTTTTCGTAGTTTTAGTCGACGAAATCAACACTGCGTCGCACCCCCCCGCAAAAAGCCGACCTATAAGCTCACAACGTGTCACATCCGCTGCACGTTGTGAACTTGTAGGTCTGCTATTTTTGCACAGGTATCTAGGCATTAGATTAGGCCTAAGCGGGAGAGATCACGGTAAACATGAAAGCGTATGCGAGCGCCGCTATCTCTGCCGGTGGTGCGTCTCAGCCCGCATTTACCATCGGCGCCTATAAGCACGATCACTATGTTGCACGACTGTCTGACTCCGCATGGGTCCATGTAGCCTTCTTAACACAGCGGGTGCCCACGAGGTGTCTACACGCCAATCTCTTTGATGTCTCTGGAGGCCCACGAACCGTTGACGTGTTTACTGTATTTACAGTATTAACTTTAAATCTCACCGTTACGTTGGGGCTGCGCCTGGATGTAGCCCATTAGCCGCTAGTCGCTTCGATTCGACGCTGAGAGCATCGCGCGGCCGTTTTTCTCCGTATACTCCAATGCATTTCCCCATCTTTAACGCCCTTTTTCTCTGATGTTTGTTTTATGGCTAAAACTGTGGCCGCGTGCGGCAAAATGTCCAAATTTTGATCGGCAATGAACAGCTATGATCAACACTGGCCCATACAGTAAGTTACACAATAACATCCTGTCTGCGCTCATGTGACCAAGTGACGTCATGACGCATGCATTGACGCAACAGGGCCTTGTATTCTTCTATGGAAGTGGCTTTGGGCACTTAGCTGGGGCTCTGGCGCCAGCCGATGTGTTTTAAAGGACAACTGTGTTTTTTGGAGCTGTGTGAAGCACAGGCTCCCTATACGTGGCTGTGTGGGTCTGTGTGTCTGTCTGTCTGTCTGTGTGTCTGTGTGTGTGTCTGTGTGTATGTAGCCTGAACTTCCTAAACTTCGGCACGCCACTAGTCCCACAGTTTTGCCACCAAACACTCGCGCCATATGTCAAATCGACCGGCTTACTCGGGAATCGTGGGCTATTACTTTTCTAAGAGAAAGGTTCTATAGTTTAATTGATATTAATTTATTAGTGAATTAATTTTCCCCATTGACTTAGAATGGGAATCGCAAAAACTCACATTCAATTATTTGTCTCTCGCAAACCACAGGGGCTACGCTACAGTTTCAAGACTTGGAGAGGAGGTTCATAATGATTTCAAGGATTAAATAAAAAATAATTGTGTCATTTGGCCTCATGGTGGCGCTATAACACCCCACTTTACGTTTTGGCCTGTAACTCTTGAACCGTAGGTCGGAAATTAAAAATATTTTTTCCCTGGATTCCTTGGGTCATGACGCATCTCCCCATATAGGCCACGCCCATTTGCGCCATGATAGATTTTCCGCCATCTTGAATTTTCTCCAAAACACACTTTTTGCTCCTTTTCCTACATATTTTCTTCAAATGTCACAAAAATCGGTACACATGATCCACACACACACACACACACACACACACACACACACACACACACACACACACACACACAGCTCCACTTCACACGGGTGTGATTTTTTTTACAACAAGGGTTCATATTTTAGATTGTAATTAGAGAAAAGAAAAAGTGAGTGTTAAAATGTTTTCATTTTCTTCGTTCTATTGTTTTATCGTGTTTACCGTGCATGCGTACGCATGGGGGCATGCGTACAATTGGCTAAATATGTATTTTTAGACACAATAAGCCAGCAGTTTCTTTATTGCTATTTACAGTAACACTTCTAGCTCCCATAAGTCACATCCAACCATGAAAGGTTGCGTTGTATCTTGGGAATGGGCTTATTCTGTGTAAAATAACATATTTAGCCACTTGTACGCATGCCCCCAACCACTGAAATAAGAATCTGTAAAACAATAGAAAGAAGTAAATGAAATAATGTTAACACTCATCTTTCATATTATTTAATTACAATCTAAAATATGAACCCTTGTTGTAAAAAAACTAAAGTTGTCCTTTAAAGTGTGCCACGCATGTCAATGGGTGTGTGGGAGAGATTATTATTCAGAGGTTAAAAGGGGGGGGGGGTTGGGGGGGGGGGGTTGATCCATAGGTGAGGGTAGATCAAAGGGATTTGGGGGGCGAGGATTGAGCCAAAAATGTTAAAAGCCGCTCTCTCTCTCTCTCTCTCACTCTCTGTGAAACACTGACACGTCTCTCCAGAAATCACCTTGAAGTCGTCCGCAGACGAACTTGATCAAAGCCCCTTTAACAAAGAGGGGGTCTCAGAAGATGATCTGACCTCGGCTGCATTCCGCCCTCGTCCGTCTCGTTGGCCTACTTCATATACCTGCTCCTCCGGCTCAGCCAAAAACCGAGCGCGGGGCGGCCGGTGTCCTCAGACCGCACTGTTTACGCTGCTGCTGCTTAGGTTGTCTGAATGTCAATGAAGCGGTCTCTCTCTCTCTCACCCATGTATTATAAGCACAGGTGTATGGTGATTAAAGATGACTTGCAGGGACGCGCAGAGAATCTTAGAGAGGCAGGGGCTGGCTGATTTCTGAAAGGGCCTTTTGGTGAAAATATTGAAAATAGCTGGAGGTCTGCTATTTTCGATGCTTGATTTCTTCCCATTTCTTGATTTCAACCTAAGATGTGCATTGATTGATTGATTGATTGATTGATTGATTGATTGATTGATTGAAGACTTTATTAGAAGTTTGCATAGAAAAAGGTACAGTTTCATGACGGTACAGTTCACTGGTACAAGGTTAACTAAAAGGAGATCCTAGAAAAGACTTATTATTTCCATAGGAAACCATTAAAGTTCAGCAGCGTTTGGACGAGGCAGTTCTCTTGAATGCCGCTTTCGGGTACGGCACGGAAAGAGGGGCATTTGCATTTCTTCCACCATAGTAAAAACTGCATTCATGGTCTGGAGAGGGCACTTTTTTTTTACAGACGGATAAAAGGGCAGGTGCTCAAGCCCCCTTTGATGTCTATGTGTGCACATGCCTGATGACATGTCTAAGCAGCTCTCTCTCTCGCTCTCTGTCTCTCTCCTCCTCTTGTGATTCTACAGGAGATCGCAGCCTACTTGATAACATTCGAAAAGCATGAAGAGTGGCTAACGACGTCCCCTAAAACAAGGTAAGAGACTCGACTCCGTCGCCGTACAGCACCCTCGACTTTAACCACTAACAGTAAACTATACACCTTTTTTTTTTGGTTCTGGTTTTGCTTCCATAGCGCACAGCCCGGTTTCAGACAAAGTTCTGGGAACCTTAGGTCCTGTTCTTGATGTACTGTAGTACTAAACTTGAGTTCTGGAGTTACGGGCGGGGCAGGCAGCGGCAGGGCTGTATTAACCATTGGGCCGGTAGGGCCGTTGACAGGGGCCCTTGACTCTCTGGGGCCCTTGGGGGAACTGGGCCGCGTGGTCATTGACAACTTACTAAAATTAAATGTATATGTTAATTAAAAATCAAATGTGTGGGCCCCTCCTCTGTTGTCTACAGGTGCTCTTCTTGGCCCAAGGATGATGATCATGGCTTAAAATGTGAGCTGGGTAGTGCGTGTCGGGAGGGAGGGGGGTTATGGTGGGGGATGGGGGGGCCCCTAAAAAATTATAGGCCAGGGGCCCTCGCGGGGGTTAATCGTCCATGGGCAGCGCTGCTGCTCTTTTTTGGGACCTTCCCGGTTAGGTCTGGGTATATGGAAATGTAAAGCAGAACTTGGTCCCGGAACTTCACAGATTCTTGAACGTTCTTGGTTCTGGAAAGTTCTGGTTCTAGTTCTGGTTCGGCCCTGTAGTAGAAAGCAGCTTATGTTGACTGGAGTCCGCCCCACCTGCATGGGCTCTATATGATTGCTGTTTTTTCATGTTTTCACTCTACACACATATCTACCAAAGTTGTGTCACAACCTATGGTCGGAGCCACAGATGTAATAGAACGTCATCAATTCCAGCGTTGCTGCGTTGGAATGGAAGTCCATGTTTGGCCCGTGGCTGATTTAAGGAGGGTCTGTGTTTGGTCAATTCATGTCGGTCATGCTTTCTTCTTTTTTGTCTTGGGGGTGCAGGGCCACCGATAGGGGGTGGGTAAAGGGCTGTTGTCCCCCCTCCCGGAAATCCCGTTGAACGGGATTCGGGAGCAGTCTAGTTTGTGTAGGAAAGATTTGAGTGACCGCGAACGAACTTTCTCCCAGGGTAAGATTAAGACATCATGCTTTATATAAACCCTATTATATTACGCCTAAACGGTTCTGCCGCCGTGTAGAACTGTTTTTAACAGTTTTTTTACTTTAAAAATGTATAATTTCCTGTGAAAAACCTGTATACAGAGGGGGGCCCACGTGGAGGGGTGGCCCAAGTCTTTGATCTTGACCCCCCCTCCCAAAAATCTGTACGACGGGCCGGGCGGGCGGGCGGGCCTTAACAACATGAACTCTCACTCTATTCTGGGCATATAATAACAAGCGAGCATTCGGTGGAAATAGGCAAGCATTGAGCGAAAATAGCAGATCTCAAATAGGTGTGTTGTTGTGAGCTTGCGCTGTTAGATCATCTATTTTTTTGGCTGAAGCGTTTTGGTATAGAGCAGGGGTCTTCAACGTTTTCAGGCCAAGGACCCCTTAGCTGAGAGAGAGATGAAGCATGCTCCCTGCATGTATAAATGTGTGATGCAGATTTTCATCGATTTCATAGATAGATTCATAGACTTGTCTATGTTGGATTCATGTTTTTAGTTAACTTGACCTTTCACTCTGTACTTGGTCTGCTCTTTTTTTTACCTCTAGACCAAACCTATTTGTCAAAAAATAGCCGATCTACAAGCTCTCAACGAGGCGTTGAGAGCTTGTAGATCGGCTATTTTCGGCTAAAGTTCTCCTCAGAATTAGGGATGCGAGGGTTCATTACGATGCCATCAAGGCCTGCCAAAATACATCTCAGTTGACAAAATCAACTGTAGATTCAGTCGCCTAAAATCTTATGATATTTAGTCGCCAAAAAATAGATTAAAACCAAAACTTTTCAGGTGACTAAATTATGACTAAAACTAAAATACATTGATTTTATTCAAAAGACTATGACTAAAACTAAAATACATTGATTTTATTCAAAAGACTATGACTAAAACTAAATCAAAATGTGGCTGTCAAAAACAACATGGAGGTCTAGACCAAGCGGGTGGAACACAGAGCTGTCCACCCATAGCGTCAGATGATCAACGGCGGGCAGATTATAGTTCAGTCGGCGCCGTCACAGACGGGGGAAATGACTTCACACCATGGTTGACATTCAATTTTCACACGTCAGAATTCCCTAATAAGACAAGGGGAATGTGTTTTCGATCTGCAAATTGGCCCGGCGCCTACAGTATCTGCATATTGTCATTGTCGGGCAGAAACCTTGTATCTCCAAGTTTCAAATTTGTATGTTTTTTCGCAAAGTAAAGCCCTGCTTCGTCATACGAGGCCGTCGCACGAAAGTAGTGAAAACAGCCGATCTTGTGTGCTTGTAGATCAGCTGTTTTCACTAGTTTAAATCATTTTTAAAATGATAAATGCAAAACGAACGGTTTTGGACATACAAGGTTTTCACCCGACGACGAAAAAAAAACCCAACCCAAATGCTTATATGCCGGGCACCGTTTTTCTATTTCAAAACATTACAGCAGCTCTTGGCATTTCGTTCGTAATGTAGGTGTAACTTCTGACCTCGACAAACACCCCCGGCTTTTCCGCCGAGTTATTAGTGGAGTGGCGAATGTGCAGACAGATAGGGGACACATTAGCATATACCGTTCTCGGCGGCAGAGACGCCGCACCGCCGCACGTTGTGTTAATTGGCTTGCTAAAAGGCAATTATTAGTCAACATTAATATTCTATCGTTTATCTGTACAGTGCAAAGTTTTTTTTTTTTTGAACTGCCATGAGCGGGCTTGTAATATTAAACAGCCTACGCCGAACTTAAAGGGGGGAGGGTTGAGAGGCAAATAAGGGATTTGATCTCCGTGCGAGGAAAATACACGTAAATTGAAAAGTCTCCAAACACTGGCTGTTGGAAGGTAAACACTTAAAGGGGAATAGCACTCATTTTTTAACGTTGAACTCATCAATATACCTTAGAGTTGTAAAGAAAAGTCTCCCCCTTCTGTGTGCATGTAGCTGTTTACAGGTTAACTTGCAGGCAGATCGCCCCCCTTCCTCGCCTCCCCGTTTCTCTCTCAGTCTCAACACTCGCTGGCAGGAGAACGATTTCGCCAATTCAAGTCTACTTTCATCAAAGATAGATAGAAATATACTGGCGAATATTAGAGACAATATAACCCTAGCGCAATAGAGTAGAGCCTATAGCCTATAACCCTAAAACAATCTAGCACAATAGACAGACATCATGTACAAATGCGCCCTGTAGCCTAATTGCATAAAAAAAGCAACATTGCGCCAGGGTTATATTGTCAATATTCGCCAGTATATTTCTATCTTTGAAGAAAATAGACTTGAATTGGCGAAATCGTTCTCCTGCCAGCGAGTATTGAGGCGGAGAGAGAAAAAAACGGGGAGGTGGGGTGGGGGGGGGGGGGGGGGGGGGGGGGGGTGATCTGCCTCAAGTCAACCTGTAAACAGCTACACGCCTTCTGTGTTGCCTAGAACTGGAGGATTGATTGTGGGGTCACGTGATCATTGACATCATGAAGGTGTACTCTGCAAGCCAAAGAGTACACCTTCATGATGTCACTGATCACATGACCCTGAGCGAGCACGCGCAGTCCATGGCTCAGAATGGCGGGGATACACTAGCCGGAGTATCAGCAAAAAAGTATAAGCAAAAACAAACCAGTTCACATGAACGATATTGATGCAAAATAAGATATCTGATCGGCTATTTTGGTCGATGCTGTGTGTGAGGGGCAGATTACACTGTGACATGAGTTTCAGACTATTTCAGACCGTTTTCAGAGAGACCACGTAACCTACTGTATCATACTGTTATAATTTCGGGGCGTGTCAGCGGGCCTTTAAGTAAAAGTATCAATACTGCGATACTGCCATACTGCAATACTACAATACTGCGACACAACGCAGTATTTTCACGCCAATTTCTAATACTAAACTGCGACCTACGGTCGCGATTAACTAGGGCTTATGTGGTTAACTCAAGCAGAAAAGTTTGGGAACCCATTGATCTATAGGCCCGCTAGTTCCTATAACGCCTCAGACCCGCCGTCGAACCGTTGCCGCTCGCTGGAAACGTGTATCTGGCGGCTTTACAGACACACACACAGCCTGACCCGGGTCTCGCGTAACAACCTGGCTCATTATGTTAAACCTCTCTAGTCCTGCGTGTCAGTATCGCTATGCTGGCATTATTAACGCTCCTCGCCCATGTGTAAATGGACCCCGGGCTCCGTCACATAGAACCCCCCCCACACACACACACACACCCATAGCCCCCCCCCCCCCCCCTTCTCCCCTGCCTGGGAGGGACATTGATAATGGCTTCCCGCATAAAGACACTGCCAATTAGAATACGTTTTTTTTCCCCCCTGCTGTAATTATGGAACATGGGCCAAAAGAGCGCTATACTCACCTTTTTTCTCTCTTTTTTTATCACGGCAACCCTCCCCCCCTCCCTCCCCCACCCGCCAAACCACCTCAGAGTGGGAACCTCGGTGAACTTGAGCTTATTTTAGTCACGAGATACGAGCCTGGCGGTATTTGCTATTAGGCTCATTATTATTCCTCTTGTCTCGGGGAGTAATATGACAAACCGCAGGTGCTGTTATCTGGCGGCGCGGTAACGGCAAAATGAAAATGAAGAACTTAACAGGGAAGAGGTGGCGCAGGGGCGCGGGGGGACATTACGAGCTGCTAGCATGGCGCGCGCGCGCGGGACGGATACGAGCTGATGGTGCCTGATGTATGCGCCGTCGTACGACCTACGGGAGTATAAGTTCACAGTTGTGAGCTTGTCGCTCGGCTACTTTCTGTGTAAGTGTAAATCGGGACACTCCACAGAGACGGAGCGGTGCAGGGACGTTATAGGCTGCTATAAGGGGTGTGGGTGACATTGCGGGCGGCCGCTACCATCACGTGCAAGCCCCCAGAACCACGGTAGAGCATTGAAGCAGACTTCGCCTTGAGCACTCGGGTGACTGAAAAATCACTTCCACTCTGACTGCATTTATCAGTCAAATTGACAGGACAGCTGGCAGCAGGGGAGGAGGTGTTGCTCTCCTGGGCAAAAAATGGCGAGAATTTACCTGTCAATTTGACTGATAAATGCAATCAGAGTGGTATAATCGTATATTATTTCATACTTAGGAAACGTTTCAGAAAGGGAAAAAAACAAGAACAGTATTTAGGAAAAGTCATGGAAGGGGAAATTTCGGAGACTTTCACGGGGAGAGTTATTGCACTTTGCGATCTCAAAATCGGCCGAAATGACCGGTTAGTCACCCGTGTGTCACACCACTGCTGGTGCCAATGCTAATGTTATTGCTACTGCGTACCCATAGTGCAGTGCTTCTCAACCTGCATGTGGGTCGGGATCCCTTAGGGGCATCCCCAAATTATCTTGGGGGGGGGTCCCCAGGTGATTAACTTAATGTGCACCATTGTTTTCTCTCTGAACAGCAGGTTGGTTGAGAACCAATGCCCTAGTGCACCTGCTCGGTGCGCGAGACCTCCGCAGAAATTGGCCTCCTTTTCCGGTACTTCTGGCAGTCTTTTCCGGGTGCTTCATACGCCGCTGAGCAACGTTGCATTGACAATGAGTAGCTGAGGGGCGGGGCAGTCTGTCCTCTATGACATATATACCTCTATATATATACCTCACATGCAGGGACATTATGGGATGCTATCAGGGGCGTCACAAGGGGGGGGGGGGGCTGAGTTACTAGGGCCCAAGGTGAAGAGGACCTAATTATTTTATACTTTAGCTATTGAAAACTAGCAGATCTACAAGCTCACAGTGCGAGCATGTAGATCAGCTATTTTTGAAAAGTCGTGAAAATGTGTCAAATCTTTGAATATATGTATTTTTTAAGCGCACATTTGTAACTCAAATTTTGCTTCTGGGGGGTCCCAGGAACTAAATATTTTGAGATGGGCATCCGTGGCCAAATGCAGTTAATTGTGGGGGTCCTTCACGTGAAAAGGTTTGAGCACCACTGACATAGAAACATAGGTTTTTCAAAAAACCTTCACGATTTTTCAAAAATAGCAGATCTACGAGCTTGCAACGCGGCACTCGGTGCCGCGCTGTGAGCTTGTAGATCTGCTATTTTTCAAGAGTTAAAGCACACAATAATACGTACCTAGTCTAAATGGGTTAAACCCCCTCCCCCTATGACGAACATTCATGGGGGGCCCGCAGTGAATCCTTGTACCCAGGGCCCAGAATGTGGTGCGACGCCCCTGGCTGCTATACCGTCGCGCGCACGCGGACGGATGCCATGCTATAACAGGGACGACACGCCACAGAGACGGGGAGGGTCCCCCCTTTTTTTTCTCCTTTTATTATTATCATTATTTATTTATCATCAGTGCAGTGATTAGCCAGTCCAATGGCCCCAGATGAGGTCCGTGGCCTTGGACAAGTCATCAGTGGCACCTGTGCCGCTGCGCTCCTAGTTCTCCCCAGGGTCCTAGAGCCCTCTGGTTGACCTGTGCTGCTGGGTCCCGAGTGTGTAGCGCGCGCACGCGCGTGTGTATGTGTGTGTGTCGTCTGCCACGCCGCAGAGCACTTCACGTGGACAAGAGAGGAGACGTTATTACTCTGAAGGCAGCGGGAAATGCGATGTCAGTGAGTGTGTGACAGCCTGTGTGTGTTTGTGTGTACAGTACAGTTTGTGTGCGTGTGTGCAGAGGCGTCAATTGGGTATGGCAGGGGTATGCAGCTGCCATACCCTGGGTCCAGGGGGGAAAACAAAAGTTACTTTTAAATATAAATCCATGAATATCTCTTTGTCTACCTGTGCTGGTTATTATGTTGTTAAATTACAGTAAAATAACTACAAATGCAAAATTTCACAACATGACTTTAACAAGGTATTATAATTATATTCTCCACACTTGTACTCTCCCCATCTTGACAAAATGGTATATTCCCAGGTTCCGCAGGGCAATGCATTATTGTTAACTGTGGCACGTTAACTAAAACATGCCAAGTTTAGCTGCCCAAGAAACTGTAGAAATGGGGGGGGGGGGGGGGGCAAATTTAATATACTTCTTAAAATAAATGTATCATGCCTGTTGCTAAGGCGCGCGCGCAAGACACCAGTCATGTTGCCATACCTTAGCTTGTTCTGAACTGACGCCACTGTGTGCGTGCGTGCAGTTGTTGTGACATGCTAGACAGGGGAGGCGTGGTGAGGGGTTGTCAAGCGTTTAGTGTTTTTCCCCCAGCCGTCAGCCAGCCCGGTTGATGGATGCTGGGGGCAGAGGTAGACGGGGTGGGAGGGAGGGGGGGGGGGGGGGGGGGACGCACCTGATTGATGGAAGCTGATTGATGCTTGGCCTTTTATATGTCCCGTGCTTTCTGCTCAAGGTCAAAGGTCGAAAGGTCACTGCGCGGGTAGAGACCTGTGGTTAAGAGCTGCCTTATCATGTGTCATCACACCTTGGGCGTGTGCGTGCGTGTGCGTGTGCGTGTGCGTGTGCGTGTGTGTGTGTGTGTGTGTGTGTGTGTGTGTGTGTGTGTGTGTGTGTGTGTGTGTGTGTGTGTGTGTGTGCGTGTGTGTGTGTGTGTGTGTGTGTGTGTGCGCGTGTGTGTGTGTGTGTGTCTTTTGTGCGCATTAATTCGCGCTGACCTGCAAATGTGTGCACGTGCGTCCCTGCATCACGTGGATTGACCTGTGTGAGCAGAGCAGAGCGCACGCACGGATGGAGGCAGGTGACCCCACCTGCCAGGGCCCTGTGGGTAGAGGTCAGTGGGTCAGCCTGGGAGGCGGAGATAAGCAGCCAGCATGCTGCTCCATGCATGGAGGAGGAGGCCAGGCACGTGCACGCACAGACATCAAAGGGGGCTTGAGCCCCCTGCTCTTTTATCCGTCTGTAAAAAGTGCCCTCTCTATTGATTGATTGATTTATTCATTGATTGTTTTATTAGACAAAAATGGAGAACAGGACAAGTATAGTCAATACAATGACATGTAGTACAGTACAAGTACAGTTAAACACCCTGCCTAAAAGGAACATCTCAAATAAGACCTTTTACGGTCTCTTTTTTACATTGAAAGCCCTCTGTATTTAATTCATGGACATAGCAAAATGTGTGGGAGAAACATGGGTCATGGGCCCCAGGTCGATAAGTAGCCGAATCAGTTTGTTTTGGGAGGTTTAGAGCTTATAGTCTTAGGTGGCTTTTTGATGTTGGAGTACCATGAGGTGCAAGCGTAGTCAAAGTGGTACTGAATGAGGGCACTTTTGTTGACAAAAGTGGAGATTCTGCCCAAATAGGTAATCTTTTCCTTGCTAGAGATTACTGTGTCACCAACTTTGACCTTGAAATCGTTTACATTTATCTCAGTCAGAACATTCCAGACCATGAATGTAGTTATTTTTACTATGGTGGAAGAAATACAAATGCCCTCTTTCCATGCCATACCTGAAGGCAGCATTCAATAGAATTGCCTCGTCCAAACTCTCCTGAACTTGAATGCAGCATCTCATGTTGAAAGAATTGTCCTTTCTCCGTGTAGAAGTTGATGCCGTTACGCCACATCTCCAGTATTGCCTTGATTATGCTTAGTTCAGTGCGGTATCAAGCACCGGAAACAGCCGACTGCGACGTGTTGTGAGCTTGGAGGTCTGCCGTTTTACATGCCCTTTTTTTTAGAGATTTCAGCCCCTGCCTCTCTAACGTTCTCTGCACGTCCCTGGAGGAGGCTGCTCCACATGAGCCACGACGACACGCACGCACTCACCCACACACACACACGCACGCGCACACGCGCGCGCGCACATGTTCGTATCGTTATTCTGTTCTCGTCGCGAGGACGTCCAAGTTTAACGAGGGCAATTTTATTAAAATGCAATTTTGCCCGAAGCCTGAGTCATACTTGCGTGGCGCGCTCGCTCAAGCAAAACAATCAGGCAGATCTCTGAAAAAAAAACACAGCTCCGAAACGGAACGAAGTGTTCTAACCCCAGACCCCCAACCTGAATCGTTTCCAAAATTTTAAGCATAAAAAAAAAAATCATTTCTCTTGTGTGGATCAGGAAAATGAACCTTGCAAAAAAAGTCTATTTCTCAACTATGCGCTCGTGGGGACACATTTGTGCACTTGTGTAGTAAATCGTCGTTGTCGGCGTGGAAACCTTGTATGTCCAAAACACTTCGTTTTGCATTTACGATTTCAAAAACGACTCAAACTAGTGAAAACAGCCAATCTACAAGCACACAACGCCTCGCACCGCGAGGCGTTGTGTGCTTGCAGATCTGCTGTTTTCACTACTTTTGCGCGACGGCCTTGTATGACGAAGCAGGGCTTTACTTCGCGAAAGAAATTACAAATTTGAAACTTGGAGATATGAGGTTTCTGCCCAAACAGTGACAAAATAGAAGCGCACGCACACACACACATGCCGGCATGGGTCATAAACATGTGAGCCGGGAGCGATGGGATGGGGTGTGGTGTGTGTGAGGGGGGGGGGGGGGGGGGGAGTGGGCACCAGCCGGAGCCCAAGGAGCTGACGCCAGCTGTTTGACCAAGGTGACATACTACAACAACGGGACATGCCCCGAATAGAGATGGCATCCTGTCAACAGCGCGCGAGACCAGATGAATTACACCAATTACACATCACGTGAAACGGCGAGCTAGCTGCGCCCCCGTAGTAGTAGTACAGTATAGCCTACCGCTGCATTGGCCGCAGCCCCCCTCCAGGGGCGTCATCGCACCAAATTCTGGGCCCTGGGTACAAGGATTCACATGCGGGCCCCCCCATGAATGTTCGTCTTTTGGAACTGGGAACGCATTGTTACGTATTGTTACGTATTACAACGATCTACAAGCTCACAGCGCAGCACCGAGTTCTTCATAGGGGGAACTGGGAACGCATTATCACGTATTATTTTGTGTTTTTTTTTTTGAAAAAAAAACTATGTTTCTATGTCAGTGGTGCTCAAACCTTTTCACGTGAAGGACCCCCAAAATGATATGTATTTGGCCACGGACTCCCCATCTCAAAATATTTAGTTCCAGGGACCCCCCAGAAGGAAAATGTGAGTTAAAAAATGTTCGCTTAAAAAATAAACGTATTCAAAGATTTGCACGACTTTTCAAAAATGGCAGATCTACAAACTCGTAGCTTGTAGATCTTCTATTTTTCAATAGCTAAAGTATAGAATAATCAAGCCCCCCCTCCCCCCCCCCCCCCTGTGACGCCCCTGCCGGCCCCCGGCCTCAACTCCGCCTCGCCCGCGACCGACCGGCCCACATTGGCTACTGTAAGCCAAGTCTTCTGTTTTTTAGTTTTTTCCCTTGTTTCTCTTTTCTATACCTTGTTTGGGTCCGTTTGTTTATCATTTCGACAAAATCTGAAGTGTGCCAGGAGCGCGGTATAGCGGGGGTGGAACGCGTCGTGATTGATGCACTTTAGCCCCAGTAATACACATTCCCCCCCGTTTTTTTT
The DNA here is from genome assembly GCF_963921795.1 of Nannobrachium achirus. Classification (NCBI taxonomy): domain Eukaryota; kingdom Metazoa; phylum Chordata; class Actinopteri; order Myctophiformes; family Myctophidae; genus Nannobrachium; species Nannobrachium achirus. The sequence continues at coordinate 58,686,971 of NC_137818.1, forward strand.
TTTTTTTTCCCACATAGGAAGTGCAACAGCGCTTAAAATCAATACTGGCGTTCTCTCTCTCTCTCTCTCTCTCTCTCTCTCTCTCTCTCTCTCTCTCTCTCTCTCTCTCTCCTCCTGACTGCTAGAACAGCACTACAGCTAATTCAGGCTGCACCTGTCAGAGCCGCGGCGAATCTTCCCCCCCCCCCTCAACCCCCCCCAACCCGGGCCTTACACTTTAATTTACACCCGCTGCCGCGGCCGGCTTCCATTTCCATTAAAGCGAGAGCCTGGCATTATGGCTTTAATGACGGCCGTGGCCGGGCGGTGATTTAAGGTGGCCGTTACCCTCCACACCTCCACTCTGCAGGAGAGAGAACACACTTAAAGGGACAATTAAGTGTCCCCCCCCACCACCTCGCACTCCCCTCGCGTCCGCGCAGACGGCCACACTCATTCTTCCCTCTCTCCTCGTCCTCTTTGTGAAGATGCTTCCCTCGTTGCCAACAACGCGCGGTGGGCCGGATATACTGCTGACGAGGCGCGTTATAACGAGATGCGAGCGGGGTGGTGGTGGTGGCGCGGTCTTGCTGCACTTCTTCCGAGTCCAGGCGGTTTTCATTTTTTTCTTGGTCCCACCGATATTGCGCGCTCCTCCGCAACGTGGCAATGTTGTGATGATGAGGGGCCGTTCACCGCCGACCCGAGGGTTTTGCAGGCCCTTGAATGTCTTCTTGGGAACTACTGTTTTGATAGATAGATAGATACCTTTATTATCCCACGGGGGAAAGTCAGTTGCCCAGAGGCAGCACAGCAGTTTAAGGTTACAAGTTACAAAGAAGTAAGAAAAAGAAAAAGAGTACTGTAGTGTACAGTCCACAGTGCAAGGCACAAAATAATACGAAGAATATAAACATAAAGTGTCGAAAAGCTGTTGCAAAAAAGAATAATATATATACATAAATTGACCACGAAACATTCAACGCTCATAAGTGACACGTCACACACACAAAAAAAGGTTATACTAAAGCACAACTTAACAAACAGTGTTTTTGTTGGAAAACGACTGTGTACCTCCCGGCTCCAGCCAGCAAGTTTCCACATCAACACAAATATCGGTGTTGTGTCGTATTAACACCTTCTAAGCCAAGGGGAGCCCCTTAACACGTTGCAAGCCGCGGCAGAACCCTCTGAACAGAGGTAGCGCCGAAGAAATAAGCCATTTATTTACAAACATGTTTTAAAAAAACAAAGCCCACATGATAACAACACGTACTGGAGTGCTCGACACAGCGTACATATTCATCCTGCAGAGGTCGGCGATCTTACTTTGGCGAGGCGGAGGGGAGATCAATTCCATTCGTTTACGTGCGGCGAAGCAGGGAAAGGAGCGATAGAGAAGCGGCGCTCCGAACGTGATTGAAACCGCGATCCACGAACAGAGACAAAGACCAGCCATCTTGTTTGAGCTTCTTGCTGAGTTTCAACACTGGGGAGAGGATGAGGCTCCTCCTGGCCAGCCATCCATCCAGAATGTGAGTCAACGGCGTGGCCTGCTGGATATTAGGAGTATCACACCCAGCACCAGAAAATGACTGTCAGAGCATATTAACCCTTTCAGATCGCTCCAAAAAGACACAGAGAAGAATTTCCGATGTTTTTTTTTTTTTTATTATAATTTATATCAAAAGTCCGGGAATAGACGGCGTGGCTGATGGGACCCAGTAGGAAGTCCGAGGGAGTACGGCCAGGCTTAGAAGGTGTTAATGTTAAAACCGTACTATATCGCACATCCCCCCAGGGACTCTCAGCCACGTCGTACATTCCCGGACTTTGTCTTTAAAACCGGAATAAAAGCTTTTGATCCGAAAATCGGCGATCGTCTAACCTTCCCTAGTCACCACTCGTGCACTGATAGCTCATGCAGACCGTGCATGAAGCAGAGGTGACGTCAGCGCCTCTCCTTCTCCAAGGCACCTTCCACCCATCCGTTTACTGTCTACACACTCGAGCTCCTCCTGCAGCCATGCTTGGGGCTATGCTAGCGAAACTTTTCAGTTCTGTTCTTCAGTCACACATGGACTATTTGCGGGGACATTTACGTGAAAGGATCGCGCACGCGAAACGCACGGGGACATCGACGATCGGCCAAAACCCCCATTCTATCCCAACGGAAATCGAGAAAATCATGGTGAGTTACTGGCCTGGGGGGAAAAAAAAAAGAAAAAACAGTGGCGCTGTTCAAGATGGAGGGGCTGCGGGGTCATGTTTATAAACATAATATTATGTCTCAGATCACAATACAATAATAGAAATGTCACGGCTAATCTACCAACCACCATTCTATTTCGGACGTCAAGGTGTTAATGACAAAGTAGCTCACAATATTACAATGTTTTACAATATTCAAAAGATAGAATTATCAATAACGTATTAACATTTTTGAGAGTTGCTCCTGGAGCTACAAGCTCCTACCTCTGGCTTTTTTTTCTACATCTGTCTGTTTGTCCCACGTCCGTTTATATGCCCAGGGTCACATTGGCCGAGCTTTGTGGGACGCTTTAACTTTAACCATTTAGGCCTAAACACATTATGACGCTATATTTTAAGCTTTAACTATTGAAAAATAGCAGATGTACAAGCTCACAGCGCGGCACCGAGTGCCGCGCTGCGAGCTTGTAGATCTGCTATTTTTGTGTCTTTTGAATCCTTCTAAGATTTTTTGAACAACCTATGTTTCTATGTCAGCAATCTGGCCAGCCATCGTCAAAGAAAAGGTCCTTTTCACTTAACTGGAGCTCAGTTAGTCTGTTCTTGAGAGACTACTATGTCAGTGGTTCTCAAACAACTTTCATGTGAAGGACCCCCAGAATGATATTTATTTGGCCACGGACCCCCATCTCAAAATAATTAGTTCCAGGGACCACCCAGAAGCAAAATTTGAGTTACAAACGTTCGCTTTGAAAATACATATATATTCAAAGATTTGCACACATTTTCACGACTTTTTCAAATTTTTCACTGGTTAAAGCATTCAATAATTCTAGGCCTAAATGGGTTAATGAAATAGCACCACTCACTTCTCACTGGGTGGGATTTTTCTATATGTATCAGACGAAAAAAGGAAATCATATCTGCGAGGAGCAAAACGTCCTACATTATGTTTTGTTTGTGCGTGCCAATGATAAAGTGGTTGGCAAAAAAAAAAAAAAAAAAAAAAAACGAAATAAAAATAAATAATACTTCATTATTATCTTGGAGGGAGATGTGGCCCTGAACAAATGTTTATGTAGTGGGCGGGGTCGGCCGTGCGGGCGATCTTTGGCCGTCATATAAATGACACGAATGACTCCTCGTGGGCGTGTGGCTTCTGCCCAGAGGTGTTGCTGCCAGGGACGTGCAGAGAATGTTAGAGAGGCAGGGGCTGACATTTCTAAAAGTACTATTTTCTGTACTTGATACCACACTAAACTAAGCATAAAAAAGGTAATAGAGGGTATGCGCATGCATAAAGTCAATGGCATACCGAGTGGCAAAGTGAGTTTAACGTCTTTTAAGGACTTTTCTGTTTGGATGTATGGGCTGTCAAGGCCAGAAATTAGTTTTTTGCCACTCAGTAGGCTTTCCCACATAACTTCCCAGTTATGATGATGATGTCGCGCCATACCCTCTATACTGGAGACGTGGCGCAACGGCATGGATTTCTACACAAGTTCAGGAGAGTTTAGACAAGGTAATTCTCTTGAATGCTGCCTTCAGGTCTGGCATGGAAAAGAAGGCATTTGCATTTCTTTCACCATAGTGAAAACTGCATTCATGATCTGGAGAGGGAGAGAGAGAGAGAGAGAGGGCACTTTTTTTTACAGACGGATAAAAGGGCTGGGGCTAGATAGATAGATAGATAGATAGATAGATAGATAGATAGATAGATAGATACCTTTATTATCCCAAGGGGGGAAATCAGTCACCCAGAGGCAGCACAGCAGTATAAGGTTATTTACAAAGTCACAGAGAAGAATGGAAAAAGAAAAACAAGAACAGAGTACAGTAGAGAGCAAGGTACATCAACGAAAGTGAACAAATAATACATCCATAAAGTGTCAAAAAAACTGTCAAAGCTCAACGTCATAACAGTCAAAGTGTCCATAACAGTCAATGCTAGTTAGTGTGTGCAACAAGAACACCCTGTCAAACACAAGCAAAATACAAAAAAAAAACTACTAACACAACCTGATAGTGCAGAGTGTCCAATGGTCAGTGCAATAAAAAATAAACCAGAAAAATAAGAAAAACAAAAAAAAAAACAAGAAAGGGTGACGCAGCAAGACGCACATGAGCACCCTCCCTGGAAGGGCTCAAGCCCCCTTTCATGTCTATGTGTGCACGTGCCTGGTTGTTGCGAGCGATCCGGGAGGACGGAGAGAGGAAATATTGACCGGAGAGAGAGAGAGAGTGAAGCTGAGTAGTCGGTCCTAAGAGGGAAAGGACACCTGCGTGTGTCATTTAAACAAGTTATTATCTCGTTATCGCCGAGCGATCCTTCAAACAGCCACTCTTTCAGCCTATAGCGGAGCATCACTGTCTCCCCATCGCCATCACTTTCAGCCTTATGAAAGCCTGTCTATTAACGGCAACACTGCAACACAGCTTATCACAGGGAGTGCCTCTCTAAGTCTCTATACACCCATCATTCTGCCCATCAGCTGCAGAGGCGTCAATTTGGGTATGGCAAAGCTATGGCAGCCGCCATACCTTGGCTACAGGGGGAAATAATAAAATGTACTGTAATTAGCCCTATTCACGCCCCACCCACTCAGCAACTTCCTGGTGCTGAAGTCACGTTTTGAAGGGTAAACCCTGCTAAAAGCCCACAGAGTTAACACAGAAATCGAATATTTAATGCAATTTCCGAATAGCAAAGTATAAAATACGGCTAGTATGATCAAGAACATAAGATAGTAAAAGGCACAAAGCATTATAATTTACTTTCGAAATAATGATTTGTTGGCTTAAGTCCAGCAATTTCTGTGTTAGTTTCCCCATCAAAGCTGACGTCAGCACCAGGAAGTTGCTGAGAAATTTGCTGAGTGAGCGGGCAGTGAATAGCGCGGCGCCCATCGTGCCTGTTGCTAAGGTATGGCAAAATGAACGGTCATGTTGCCATACCTTAGCTTTTTCTGAACTGACGCCGCTGATCAGCTGCGTTGTCAAAGTGTACACACATGCAGTAGATTTGTTGTTATGGGTCTCGGAGGTAAAAGAAAAAGAGAGAGAGAAGGAAAAAAGCAGCTCTCCTCCGCCTCTGCTTCTATAAGAGTTCAGACTGTACTTTAGACGAGTGGTTCTCTATCTTTTTTTTTTTTTTTTTTTTTTAGCTCTGGACCATTTTGTACAATCCTGATTTAGAACTTTATTGTCAGTTCACACTGACATTTTGTCTTGCAACACAGCAGCCATGTATGCAAAACATATATACAAACATTTGACACAAGGGGAAAAAAAATCAGGATTACATACATAAGGATAATACAGACAAGAGCAATGTCCACCACCTAGCCTACCTTTGGCCAAACTCCTGATCAAGCCTTAAAGTCGACTGATGGACAACGACGATGGACAAAGGACCTTTTTAGTCTGACCTTATTGTATGCTGGAACACTGTATCCATCTGTATGTGTATGTCTAGTTTGCACTAATAGTAAGAAAATCCTTCTTACATTTGATGGATATTATGAAATATTATTTTAAAAATATTTTGTGATATATAATCTAAAATCCCATGGACCACCTGTAATTGTGCCGTGGACGGACCACTGGAAACGGTGCTTTAAACCAGTGGTTTTCAACATGTGGGTCGGGACCCCAGGGGGTCCCCAGATGATTAGCTTAATGTGCAATATTATTTTCTCACTCAACAGTAAACAAACCAACCTACAGTTCAAGTGTGTAGAGGGTATTTTATTTCAAAAGTTGCGAGGCGTTGTGAACATGTAGATCTGCTATTTTCCCAATAGAACCATGTTATACAAAATGTAATGCCTCAACTCCCAAGTGCTCGTCAGGGTGGGGGTCCCCAGTTGAAATATTTTTGGGGGTCGTGTCCTGAAAAGGTTGAGAACCACTGCTTTAAAATGCATTTATTTATGCATGTGCACACGCGCACAAACACGCAAACACACGCACACACGCACACACAGTTCTTATATTGAAACTATCAAACAATAAGTGCCTCTCCCGAGACCATGGCAATGACACTGAGCCCTGCCGCCCGCCCCCACGTCCCAGCGCAATAGACCCTCTCTCTCTCTCTCTCTCTCTCTCTCTCTCTCTCTCTCTCTCTCTCTCTCTCTCTCTCTCTCTCTCTCTCTCTCTCTCTCTCTCTCTCTCTCTCCTCACAACACATCCACACAGCAGCATGCAGCAGCAGCAGCAGCAGCGGTGGCGGCAGCCACCACTCCAAAATGAAAGCCCGGTCCCCTCAGACAGCTTCCAAAGACAATGCTTTTATTAATCCATCTGAACCGGGAACACGCCTTATTACGCACTTTAACCATTATTTTATGGCTTTAACTCTTGAAAAATAGCAGATCCACAAGCTCACAGTGCGGCACCGAGTGCTTGTATATCTGCTATTTTTGAAAAATCTTGGATTTGTGCAAGTCTTTGAATATTTTTGACCCGATTCTAAGTATCTTCTGAATCCTTCTCTTCTAAATCAGTTTTTCTAAAACGTTTTCATGTCAAGGACCCCCAAAATTAAATGTATTTAGCCGCAGGCCCCCCATCTCAAAATATGTTGTTCCAGAGACCACCCAGAAGCAGAGATTTGAGTCACAACGGTTTGCTTTGAAAGATATATATATATTCAAAGATTTGCAAAAAAGTTCAAGATTTTTCAAAGTTTCTACAAGCTTGTATATCTGCTATTTTTCCAATAAATAATGTTTAAAGTAATGATGCGTAACGACGCGTTCCTGGTCGAAATGCGTTAAAACCTACAGCAGCACACCGCCCCCTACACCCCGCCCCCTGAGAGGCAGCGGACACGCCACCAACACCGCACAGCACAGCCCAGAGCCAGGATCCTGCTAATGACTGTTTGTTTGCTATTGTGTACAGCACCTGTTTGTGAATGTGTGTCCGTCTGTCTGCCTGTGTGTGCGCATGTGTGTGTGCAGGGGCGTCCCACCAAATTCTGGGCCCTGGGTACAAGGATTCACTCTGGGCCCCCCATGAATGTTAACTATTGAAAAATAGCAGATATACAAGCTCACAGCGCGGCACCGAGTGCCGCGCTGCGAGCTTGTAGATCTGCTATTTTTGAAAAATTGTGAAAATGTGTGCAAGAAACCTATGTTTCCATGTCAGTGATGCTCAAACCTTTTCATGTGAAGGACCCCCAAAATGATAATGTATTTGGCCACGGACCCCCATCTCAAAATATTTATTTACAGGGACCCCCCCAGAAGCAAAATGAGTTACAAATGTTCACGACTTTTAAAAAATAGCAGATCTACAAGCTTGCAGCGCGGCACTCGGTGCCGCGCTGTGAGCTTGTATATCTGCTATTTTTCAATAGCTAAAGTTACTAGGGCCCCTGCACCTTGGGCCCTAGTAACTCAGTCCCACTCCCCCCCCCCCCCCCTTGTGACGCCCCTGTGTGTGTGTGTGTGTGTGTGTGTGTGTGTGCGTGCGCACGTGTGCGAGGGAGAGAGACAGAGAAAGAAATGGAAATGGACCGCTTGTGTTTAGCATTTATGTGTGCCTAAGATGCTTTCCCGCAGGCGCGCAAAGAATGTTCTTGGATACGATAGGGGACAGAGGGAGTTGGCCTAGAGACTGACTGTCAAACAGGACACATGCAGAACAATGTTCCTCATCTCTCAATAATGTCTCCCAATATGAAACGGGTTCTTGTATATACAAATATTTGACTGCAAGAAAAGACAGATATTAAAACGAAGATACCAAAGATAGCCTGGCTGTGTGGGGGCGAGTACTGCACTATACAATTTAAAAGTTAGATTATAGTCGGGAGCCACAGGCCCAAAAGCTCAAAGAATAGGGTTTTACCTGTGACGTCATGACACACTTTTTATTTTTGTTTTTTCTATTAATTTGGTCATTAAGGTACACAGAATGAGAGGCCTGCTCTGCCGGAAACATTGCCAAAAAAAGTTATGGCCATTTGTATATTCACTGTCCCATCGACGTCACTATACAGGAAAGAGAATACAAAAAAGAAAATCTGCTTTAAGTAGCATGTGAGGGGTCAAACTAGGGGTTCTTCATGATTCTGAATCCATTGCAAGCATTTGTTTTGCATGAAAAACATTCCTTGGGCTAGATTTCGGCCTCTCAAAACTGTGAAAAGTGATGAGTCATCACTATAGTTCACAGTGATGGCAGCCTGCCATGTTTTTACCCTGCTGTAGTTTTTCACCTGAAGTGGAAAGCAAGCTACAAAATCAGCCTAGGGTGTCATGCCTATCAAGGCCTCGGCTTGAATGTTACAACTCACATTGGCCTCCTACAGTGTTGTTTTTTTACAGCAATTTTTTTGTTTTGTCAGTCTTTTTTAATAAAATGTAATTTAGTTTTAGTCACAATTTAGTCACCTGAAAAGTTTTAGTCAAATTTTAGTTGACTAAATGTCATAAGATTTTAGGTGACTAAATCTACAGTTGATTTAGTCAACCGAAACGTATTTTGGCAGGCCTTGATGGCATCGTAATGACTGATTTTACACTTGGTTGTGTGCTGAAAATAGCAGATCTACAAGCTCTGCGACACGCTGTGAGCTTGTATATCTGCTATTTTCAGCACACAAGACCTGAGAGCAACCAAACATAAAATGACTCTCTTCTCCACTAGTCCCTCCCTAACGTTTTAGTCTAGTTTAGTGTCCGACCGATATATCGGCCGCCGATTATCGGCCGCCGATATGACCTTATTTGGGCATATCGGTTTATATCGGTATCGGTGAAAATTTCCGCCGATATTAAAAAAAAAAAAAAAAAAAAATGTCCACAAAAGCTATCCAGTACACAGCTTACACAGTAAATCCAGTCCAAAGCTTTAAAAAAAAAAGTCCACAATAGCTATCCAGTCCACGCAGTTTACACAACAGTAAATCCAGCGCATTGAACAGTGTGAGTGTATAAGGGCTATAATTATTTTTTTTTCAAAAAGATTTTTTTTTTAATTTTTTAATTTTTATTTTATTTTCAAAAACTTTTTTTTTTTCAAAAAACTTGTGTTTTTCTTTTTTTTCAAAAATATTTTATATCGGTATCGTATCGGTATCGGTGATGGGCCCCCTCTCTTGTATCGGTATCGTATCGTTTAAAAAAAAAGTCTATCGGTCGGACACTAGTCTAGTTTGACGAAATTCTCAATATATTTAGTCTTAGTTTTAGTCATCACAGCTTAGTTTCATTTAGTTTTCGCCAGTGAAAAGACGCAGTCGACAAACAATTTTTGTCATAGTTTTAGTCGACAAAATCAACACTGCAGCGAATCCCCTCAAATAATCCAAAATACTGCTAGCACATCTGGTCCTCGACCTCCCTCTTGTGTTCCTTTGGCTTCCTATGGCACTGTCAACATGCACTTTCACTTAAATCATTTCCTTTTAGAAGCAATTTGTGTTTCACACAAAGTTTACTTTGCCAGAGCCAGAAGCTAACAACACTATAATTTTCCATTAGATTTGGTTGATGGTTTGGAAACTAAAGTGGATGTAAATATTTCAATCAAGAAGTTCATTATGTCAGTGTTTGGTTTTTCAGTTTATTTGGGACATTTTTTTTATTACATTGAGTGATGGTAACTCCCCAGACTTAATATTTCTATCCAACACAACATTAGGCCACAACAAAGTCAATTAGTACATTCAGCGGCATAATATTTTGTACATTTGACCATTTCTTTTTAGGTGTATGTTAGCTCTATATGTCCTACAGCAGTCTTCAACAGGGGGTCCGGGATCCCTAGGGGGTCCTCAGAGTTACTACAAGGGGTCCTTCAAATCTTTGTTTGATAGATAGTTTGATATTAACCACTCGAACCCTAATGTCCATATCCTGAGAACTTTAGCCAAAAATAGCAGATATACAAGCTCACAACGCCTCGCTCTGCGAGGCGTTGTGAGCTTGTAGATCGGCTATTTTTGGCAAAGAGCTTTGGTGAAGAGGGGAAAAAAGAGCAGACTAAGTACAGAGTGAAAGGCCAAGTTTATTAAGTATTGGCGGTTCAAGTGGTTAAATATCTGATAACAGAAATTAACATGAATCCGGACCAAAATACACTGATGATTGTGCTGTCAAACGATGAAACTATATGGAATCTTTGGGTCCCTGCTTCATCTCTGTCTCAGATAAGGGGTCCTTGGCCTGAAAACATTGAAGACCCCTCTCCTACAGTACATGCCCATAAGATATTCACATCCAGCTCTAGTTGGTTTAAGCATGTCAAGTTTGAAATCTCTTGGAGAAATCTACATGAGTTTGTCTCACAATATCTAACAGTTTAACAAGCCTTTGCAATATTTGTAAACAATAATCCATTTCATATGGACTTTAGATATGTCGAGGAAAAACTTTGTTTATAGTATCTCTACATTTTGGGGGCATTGCCACTTGCTTGTGTGAAATGTGTTGTTGAAGCACAGCTGTGTGTGTGCGTGTGCAAGTGTGTGCGCGTGTGTGTGCGTGCGTGCGTGCGTGTGTGTGTGTGTGTGTGTGTGTGTGTGTGTGTGAGTGCGTGCACGCTTGTTTGTGTGTGTGCACGCTTGTTTGTGTGTGTGTGTGTGTGCGCGCGTGTGTGTGTGTGTGTGTGTGTGTGTGTGTGTGTGTGTGTGTGTGTGTGTGTGTGTGTGTGTGTGTGTGTGTGTGTGTGTGTGTGTGTGTGTGTGTGTGTGTGTGTGTGTGTGTGTGTGTGTGTGTGTGTGTGTGTGTGTGTGCGTGCACGCTTGTGTGTGTGTGTGTGTTACATTGCCGGTTTAAAAGGCAAATGTGTTTTGAAAGCACAAGCTGCTGTTTGTCTGCACAAGCCAATCAGTGCTCACCAGTCTCTCACCTGTGCCGGTCTGGCACATGGTGTGAGAAAACTGCGACAAACGCGCGGAGCCACGCGCGCGCATGGGTTATGTGTGTATGCGTGCGTGCATGCGTGTGTGTGTGTATGCGTGCGCACGTGCACGTGTGTGTGTTTGTGTGTGTGTATGGTGATGTGCTTCAGGAGAGCGTCTGATAGGGCCTAATGCTTTGTGGCACTCGTTGTCTGGCAGGCAGTGGTTCAGAGGAGAGTGCAAAAGGACAGAGAGAGAGAGAGAGAGAGAGAGAGAGAGAGAGAGAGAGAGAGAGAGAGAGAGAGACATATGGAAGGCATTAGATAATGTTATCATCACTGTCTGGTGGAAACCTCGTATGACCGAAACCGTAACTCGGACATCCATACGCATTCCACTGCTGTTGTAACGATCGATAGGCCGTTAATGCACGGGAAAAAAAACACACAAAAGTTTAGAATTATATGGAGATAAGAGGGTTTACCGCCCGGCACGGCAACGATATGATCTAAACAAAGAGGGACGTCGTTGTGTAGTCGTCGACAAAGTCTCACTGTCACACGTTGTGTTACTGTGTCACTGTCACACACACGCACAGACGCACGCACGCACACATATACACGCACACCCACACACAGGGGTGTCGCACCAAATTCTGGGTCCTGGGTACAAGGATTCACTGCGGGCCTCCCATGAATGTTCTTCATAGGGGGGAGGGTTTAACCCATTTAGAGTGGGAACGCATTATGTTGTACTTTAACTATTGAAAAATAGCAGATCTACAAGCTCTTAGATCTGCTATTTTGGAAAGATTGTGAAAAATTGTCACATCTCAAAATCCCCCACCTCAAAATATTTAGTTCCAGGGACCCCCTAGAAGCAAAATTTTAGTTACAGATGTTAGCTTAAAAAAATACATACAGTATATTCAAAGATTTGCACACATTTTCATGACTTTCATGATCAAAAATAGCAGATCAGCAGTCAGTGCAACGCTGTGAGCTTGTATATCTGATATTTTTCAATAGCTAAAGTATAACATAATTAAGGCCCCTTCACCTTGGGCCCTGGTAACTCAGTCCCACTTTTCCCCCCCTTGTGACGCCCCTGCACACACAACACACACACACACACACACACACACACACACACACACACACACACACACACACACACACACACACACGCACACACACGTGCACTGTCCTCGAGGGGCACTCTATGTGTGGTACAGGGCAGAGAGCCCACATGTCAAACAAATGCCCGGACAGTGTTTGGTACCGTGAGGTGAACTAGTTTCTTTATTATCTTCCAACGGCGTGATTTGTCACCGTGCTCTTTATGTCCTTCTCCTCCCTCTCTCTCTCTCTCTCTCTCTCTCTCTCTCTCTCTCTCTCTCTGTCTCTCTCTCTCTCTCTCTGTCTCGCTCTCTCTCTCTCTGTCTCTCTCTCTCTCTTGTCACGAGCACAAAGTTTTGAGTTTGTTTTCTCGACGGTGACGGCTCCATTCCCGGAGGGGGGAACATAGTGTTCTCACGATTTGCTTCCAAGCCAAGGGCCCCAACCAAGGACAGCCTCAGCACGCCTGCAAGCAAGGGGGCCTCCAGAGCTGTGTGTGTGTGTGGGGGGGGGGGGACTGAAAAAAGAAAAGAAAGAAAACACGGTCATCAGACAGACAGAGAGAGAGAGAGAGAGAGAGAGAGAGAGAGAGAGAGAGAGAGAAGATGATGAAGCGAGGGCGGTTTAGAAAATGGAAAGCCGTCGATAAGAGAGGAGAGAACGGACGAGATGGAGATGTGGGGGGGGGGGGTGATGGATGGGGTGGGGAGGTGGAGCGAGAGAGGATGGATGTGCCAGGAGGAGGAGGAGGAGGAGGAGAGAGAATGGGGGGGGGGTGTTATACAAACACATGGGATAGCAGTGTTAACTTAGTAACTAAGTACATTTACTTAAGTAATATACTTAAGTAAAATTTTGAGGTATTTGTACTTTACTCGAGTACTTCCGATTTCCAATACTTTTACTTCTACTCCACTACATCTCGGATCCAAATATTGTACTTTTACTCCACTACATTTATTTGAAAACTTGAGTTAGTTACTTTGCAGATAGGCTATAAGTTATAATATTATAAAACACACATGAACCACTTTAGCCCTATTTCATACCTAGGCTTTTTGTATTTTTACTGGTACTTGTATGTACATTTTGATGCCAATACTTTCATACTTTTACTCAAGTACATTTTGGATCCAGTCTTTTACTTTTAACGGATTATATCTATAATGCAGTATTGATACTGAGCGATGGATTCAACTGACTGGAGAAAATTCCTGTATTTTGTTTGGTTTAGTTTAGTTTTTTCGGCGGGAGAACGCCAAATGGTCAACAGATTACAGGCAGCGCCCGGCAGTGCGCGGCCTCACACTGAACAGCGCCTCTTGTTTGTCTGTCCTCCAAAGTAATGCCCGACGCCAAGCCCTGAAGAAGAGCTGTGTGTGTGTGTGTGTGTGTGTGTGTGTGTGTGTGTGTGTGTGTGTGTGTGTGTGTGTGTGGGTGTGGGTGTGGGTGTGTGTTGTGCTGAGGCTAGTGGGAACAGACAGCCGTACTAGATAGATGTTAGTTCCTGTCCCAGATGCTTTGTATTTACCCTGGCCAGCTTCATGCTTCGTCCTACGACGATGTGGCGCACAGAAATCCGCCAATCTATTATGCTCACAACAAATGGCGGTATGCGTGTTGTTTTTGGATAGCTGATTATCAATCGCCTATATTTTTGCCATTAGCCCACCGAAGACGGTTAAACAGAACGCTGAACATCACCTGGCTTATTCTCGAGGCATTGTGAGCTTATAGATCGGCTATTTTCGGCAAAGTCATTTGGTGTAGACTAGAGGGTAAAAAGAGCAGACTAAGTGCAGAGGGAAATGTCAAGTTATTGACGGTTCAAGTGGTTAAATACGTATCTGAAAACACAAATTGACATGAATCCAAAATACACTGATGATTGTGCTGTCAAACAATGAAACTATATATAATCTATGAACAGGTTGTGGGGGTCCCTGCTTCATCTATCTCTCAACTAAGGGGTCCTTGGCCTGAAAACGTTGAAGACCCCTGATGTATGCGGATAGAGAGAGAGAGAGAGAGAGAGAGAGAGAGAGAGAGAGAAGCCGAGGCCTATAGCTTGGAAAGGGCAATGATGAAAGAACCCGGCGGCGCGACAACGAACAGGGCCGAGTCCACAACCGACTGGATTTGCCAATAAGGAGGAGGACGTGGAAGAGGAAGGTGGTGAGGGGAGAGGTGTGTGTATGTGTGCGTGCGTGTGTGTGTGTGTGCGTGCATGTGCATGTGTGTGTGTGTGTGTGTGTGTGTGTGTGTGCGTGTGTGTGCGCGCAGCCAGCGGCTGGCCCCCACAGGGGACCGGGGCGGGGGTGTGTGGGGGTGGTGGGGGGGATAAATAAATAGCAGAGGAAGTTGATGTCAAGCAGGTGTTCAAGGAGAAAGTGTCAGCCAAAGCCGGGGCCCGAGATGGGGGGGGGGGGATGGTGGGGGGGGCAGTGGGTAGGGAGGGGAGGAGGGGGGTAGAAGTGCTGCCTCTGCAAGGCTGATAATAAAGACTTAATTCAATTAGCGCTCGCTCCTCCCGCGCCGGTGAGCAGCAGCGGCGAGCGAGCAAGGCTGGCGAAGGCGGCTCGTTCTATCGGAGACTGGGGGGTGGGGGGGGGGGGGGAGGGTCTCAGACCCTGGACCACTGCGATATACCTGAGGAAAAGGACGAAAGTATTGGCATCAACACATACTTAAAGTACCAAAAGTAAAAGTACAAAATGTTTGAAAATAGCAGATCCACAAGCTTGTAGATCGTCTATTTTCAAACAGTAGTTTATGTATGTTTTATAATATTATAATTGATATCTGCCAAGTAACGAGTAACTAAAGTAATCAAATAAATGTAGTGGAGTAAAAGTACAATATTTGGATCCGATATGTAGTGGAGTCGAAGTAAAAGTATTGGAAATTGGAAATACTCAAGTAAAGTACAAATACCTCAAAATTGTGCTCGAGTACAGTACTTAAGTAAATGTACTTTACACCACTGCATGCACACCTGCGGACGTGCTTGCATGCACGCCTATAACTTACTATTCATGCCCGAGTCGTCGCGTCGAGAACCCCTCGAGTAAAAAAATCCTGTGTTAATTTAACTCCAAAGTAGTGGACAAAATGGTTATACGAGTCGATTTGGTTCTGCTCGTGTACTCATTGGAGTTAAGTTTACGCTGGGATTTTTTACCTCGCAGACTGTTCCCCTTACAGTACATCTGTTCCTCCACCCTATAATTTCTCTCTCAACTACCTTATATATTGTCGTTGTCGGGCGGAAACCTTGTATGTCCAAAACCGTTCGTTTAGGCAGGAACATTCATGTCAAGAAGATTTAACCATTTATTGCATAAATGGAATACAGTTAATCTTGGCGTTTGAAGGGCTGATTGAAGGGAGATGTTCCCTGAATTTTGTGCAAGCTTTTCTGAGCATGCTAAGCAAAACCAGGGAGCCTTCCCTACTGATTGAGAGCATTGATTGGAGTACGGCAGTCATGTGACACAATGACCAGCAGATATGTTAATGAGGGATGAGAACAGAGCTGACTGACATCTGACAACAGCTGGGCAGCGACTTGACCCATGTCCTATGTCCTGCATAAACTAACGCTGACGCTTCATTTTTTTATCATTTAAAAAAACGAACTAAACTAGTGAAAACAGCCGATCTACAAGCACACAACGCCTCGCACCGCGAGGCGTTGTGTGCTTGTGGATCGGCTGTTTTCACTACTTCTGTGCGACGGCCTTTGTCTGATGAAGCAAGGCTTTTACTTAGTGAAAAAACATACAAATTTGAAACTTGGAGATACGAGGTTTCCGCTCGACAGTGACGATGTTCAGCCCCCTCCCCTCTCTCTCTCTTCCCTCTCACCCTCTCCCGGTACACGGAGTTCCCAGGCTGTTCTGTATTTTTTTTAGTATAGAGACCGTATGGCGGGCGGCGCGGAGGCAACGGGGCGACTCGGAGGAGAGCTGCGAGTCCCTATTTTAAAACCTTGGTTCGTGCCCCTGCTCGTCCCACGGGGGGCCGTCCTGTTGGGCATATGGCGACAACGGATCCCGGATCCTGCGGGGGTGGAGGTGGGGTGGCGCGGGGTGCTTTGTCAGTGCCCCAAAACACCCCCTCCCCCTCTGCCCCGCACGCACACACACACACACACACGCACGCGCGCGTTCTCCCGCTGCTACCTGGAAAGTGGTCTGTCCTAGAAGGGGTGTGGTTCAAGGAAAAGGGCCGCTTCTGATTGGACGCTAGCTGTCTCTCATTCACTCTCCACCGCCACGGCGGCCCCGCCCACAAGTCACCCTCTCTCTCTCTCTGGCACCAGGGACACACACACACAGAACACGGCCCCCACACACATGCACGCATGTGCACACACTGTACTGTATGGTCTTATGTAAAGACAAAACGCACACATGCACTCTCACACACACACACACACACACACACACACACACACACACACACACACACACACACACACACACACACACACACACACACACAGGTTTGCAATTGCTACTTTGTGGGGACATTACACATAGTCTACTATCTTTGTGGGGACATTCCATTCATTTTGAACCCTAACCCTAACCCTAACCCCTAAACACCTTGTGGGGACCTATTAATAAGCCCCCACAAGGTTTTTTCCTCTGATTGTACTATCTTTGTGGGGTCATGAGGTCCCCACAAAGTAGTAATTCCCTGTCCACACACACACACACACACACACACACACACACACACACACACACACACACACACACACACACACAAACATACAGAGATACATGGACATACTGTTATGTGCCATTTATTTTAGGAATTTGGCTGAACTTCGCGTACAGGAAGTGGAATGGATGGCGAGGCGTAGGGCTGTCACGATTATAACATTTTACATGACGATTAAATGTCACTCAAATAATTGCGATTAACGATATAATTGTGTATTTGTCGTTGACAATTACATTTCAGTTTGGCTTGTAGGCTTTGAAGTTGCACAGATAGTACACAAATATACAAAGAAATGAAGGACATATTTGACAACTTTATACTTAAAAAAAGAACATTGATAGTGGAAATAGCCGATCGACAAGCTATTAGCAATGCGTTTTTAGACGATTATGTAATAATTGTGACAGCCCTAGCGGCACCTATAAACACCAACAGCTAGGGCGTGACCTGGTGACCCCTCCTCATCACGTGGACATGAGGAGGGAGAATAGCAGCCTCCCCCTCCCCCCTCCCCCCTCCCTTCCCCCCTCTTCCAGCTGGTCTGCTTTGAGGCGTGATGTAATGCAGTCACAAGCCCAATTCATAGTGTCGTCATGCATGAGTTGTTAGGATTTACATATACTGTAGCCTATACTTGTACCCTGCTGGTCGATCCTGTGACCCTAGTGTTTAGACATTTGCCAGAGTGTTTGGACACCTTTTCCATGTTCCATGGCAGGCACACGAGATAAAAAGTTTGGGAACCACTAGGCCTGGGACGAAATATCGATATGGCGATATATCGCGGTATTACCTCTCGCGATAATTATCGATAAATTGACGGCAAATATCGACTTTTCATAACACCAGGGATTTCCCATTTAACCTACTGTATGGTGCAGTAATATGGTGCATTACCGCCAGCCGCCTGCACTGTTTGTAGTGGGGGCGCTAGTGAGATAAATTAGACTAGAGTGGCAGTATTATGCACATGTGAGGAAGAGAGTGTGAAAGTTACGTTGTTGTTCAGACCAGAGTCCAGACAGCGCAGACTGTCAGCTGCGCTCTCTGACCATCAGAGGGGCAGAGAGGAGGAATGGAGGGAGGATACATTGCATTCCAGAGTTTTGCCTTTTATGGTTATTTTTAATTTTCAGTTACAAATATCGTGATATATCGTTGATGACATTTCTTGCAATATATCGAATATCGCAATATATCGAATATCGTGATATTATTGTTATCGAGAGCCTAATATTGTGATAGATATCGTATCGTGAGATAGCAATATCGTCCCACCCCTAGGAACCACTATAGTCCTGGTATCTCACGCCCTAATAGCACTCCATTCTCCTGGTATCACTAGTTGTACAGTATCTCACCCCCTAGCACCCATCTCTCCTTTTAGCACTTCTTGTTTCCTGTTTTGTTGATGTCAGTTATGCTATGCATATCGTCGTTGTCGGGTGGAAACCTTGTATGTCCAAGACCTTTCGTTTTGTATTTATCGTTTTAAAAATGAACTGAACTAGTGAAAATAGCAGATCTGCGAGGTGTTGTGTGCTTGTAGATCGGCTGTTTTCACTACTTTTGTGCGACAGCCTTGTATGATGAAGCAGGGCTTTACTTGGTGAACAAAAACGTACAAACTTAATACCTAAACTTTGGCCACATAAAAACACATTGGAAAACATCTTCCTTCTAGATAATACCTAATAATCATGTTTTTTTTTGGGGGGGGGAGGGGTGGGGGCTCTTCATCTTTAATAATACTGTTTGCTTGACTGTTTTGCTTGATTTTATGAAGAATTATTTGGATGTTGCTTAGACAAGTCGCTTGTTGTTTACCCGGTATCCTAGTAGCTACATTCTATTTATTGACAAGGGTTCATGATAAGAGCATCTGCTAAACACTTAAATTGTACATTCGCGATATTAAGCCTATCCCCAACCTGAATGTGTTCATAAATGTAACCGTAACTGCAAAAAAAAAAAGAAAAAAAAAACACATAGAAATGATTTCCTCAAGGGACCAGCACAATATCCTCACAAGGTCAATGCACTTCTTCTGTTCTTTTTTAAATCCTCATGGGTACACACACGCACACGCACACGCACGCACACACACACACACACACACACACACACACACACACACACACACACACACACACACACACACACACACACCTTGAGTGTATCCGTGGGTTTGGGTTCCTCTCTCTCTCTCTCTCTCCCTCTCTCCTGCACTGTGAATCCTCTCTAGCGCGGCATGTGGTCATCTGTTCCTGAACAGAACATTGGCGCCGTCAGTGAAGTGAACTCAGTATGCCTGTGATTCTGTCAGTAGCTGTCCGCTGTCAGGAATCCATGGGGCCTGTTGATCCTGATAAGAAGTCTTCATTACTTCTTCTTCTCATACTGTAGACGCACGCGCGCACACACGCACGCACGCAAACACACACACGCACGCACGCACGCACGCACGCACGCACGCACGCACGCACGCACGCACGCACGCACGCACGCACGCACGCAGGCGCACGTACGCACGCAGGCGCGCACGCAGGGGCGTCACAATGGGGGGGAAAGTGAGACTGAGTTTACTAGGGCCCAAGGTGGAGGGGCCCTAGTAACTTTAGCTATTGAAAAATAGCAGATCTACAAGCTCACAGCGCGGCACCAAGTGCCGCGATGTGAGCTTGTAGATCTACTATTTTTGAAAAGTCATGAAAATGTGTGCAAATCTTTGAATATATGTATTTTTTTTACTTTGAAACTCAAATTTTGCTTCTGGGGGGTCCCTGGAACGAAATATTTTGAGATGGGGGTCCGTGGCCAAATACATATCATCTTGGGGGTCCTTGAAAAAGTTTGAGCACCACTGACATGGAAACATAGGTTTCTTGCACACATTTTCACAATTTTTCAAAAATAGCAGATCTACAAGCTCGCAGCGCGGCACTCGGTGCCGCGCTGTGAGCTTGTATATCTGCTATTTTTCAATAGTTAACATTCATGGGGGGGCCCGCAGTGAATCTTTGTACCCGGGGCCCAGAATTTGGTGTGACGCCCCTGCACGCACGACCCTCCTCCGCGCCTTACCCCAGGCAAGGCGCCCTTCTTCTCCCACTTAAGCCGCTTCATTATGGCGTACGGTTTGGAATACGGAGGATAGCTCGCGTATTAATTTTGCATCGCCAAATTAATTAATTCAAATAAAAGTCAATTGATAAATTATTCAAGCCCCCCCTTTTTGTCGTGCGCGTTTGGACGGAGCGGAGGCGGCGGCGGCGGGGGGAATGAGAGGTGAGAATCGTCTCAAATTGGAAAATTAATATTCATAACTTCTTTTAACGAAGTATGGAAAAAAGAGAAGTGGCTATCAAATTCCAGCTTTAGTGTGTGGGCTTTTAATTAAGCCGTTTAGGCCTAGAATTATTGAATGCTTTAACTGTTGTAAAATAGCAGATATACAAGCTCACAGCGCGGCACTCGGTGCCGCGCTGTGAGCTTGTATATCTGCTATTTTATCTGCTATATCTGCTTTTTTTATTTTTGAAAAAATCATGAAAATTTGAGCAAATCTTTGAATATCTAATTTTTAAAGTGAACATTTGTAACTCAAATATTTGCTTCTGGGGGGTCCCTTGAACTAATATTTTGAGATGGAGGTCTGTGGCCAAATACATATAGTTTTGGGGGTCCTTCACATGAAAAAGTTTGAGCCCCACTGACGTAGGTTTTTCAAAAAATATTAGAAGGATTTAGAAGAGGCTTATAGTATTTTTCAAAATAGCAGATCTACAAGCTCGCAGCGCGGCACTCGGTGCCACGCTGTGAGCTTGTATATCTGCTATTTTTTTTATAGTTAAAGCATAAGATTATGCGTGATAATGTGTACCCGGTCTAAGTCGATTAAAGGGCGTTTGAGCGAAAGACAATCCCCTCTCTTTGGCGGAGCGGGCGCCTCGTGGCGTTGGGCATGGATTCCACCGCCCGAGATGGTCCTCTCGATGACGAAGGCGCGTTCAGGCTGATTGGAACACGAAGGGAAATATCATCCAAATGTTCACGAGCCTCCTCCGTATTACCAACAACCCGACTGATAGATTGTCTGGTGAGATTAATGGATCAACGTCGTGATGAATCCCCTCCAATCCCAGTCACCATGTAAGATAATTAACAAATTCCCGATACAAAATAACACCCCCACCATGCACCCTCCTGCAACCCCACCCCACAGTCCTTAAGGGCGATTTGTACACTGCATGTATGTGTGACGCACTGAAAATATCTGAGATGGGTAGTGATTACTTACATTTACATACTTTTTCATGTTTACTCCAGTATATTTTTGAAGAAAAGAAATCGCCGGGCGACATTCTGCTTGTTACTTTTATCTGCTTTGTTTTCGGCTTCTTTGCCACACTCATTTTTATATGACTCCCTAATCGGGAGATAAGCGACCGTTAGCTCGCATACACAAACTTTAGAAGGCAATGGTAGCCAAGGAGGGAATATGGGAAATGGGACAGATCCATGTTGATGACATGACTTTAGAGATACTGTGTACCGCTTTGCGTGATTTTAGGGCAAAATCTGTAGGAGCATAGTCCAAAAATGTGTTTTGCAAGAATCAGCCTCATGGTGGCGCTAGAAGAGGGGGGCCATGTGAGAAATGGGGAAAGTGGAAAAGTGTGATGTGACGTGTGACGGACATATTGCCAGACTGGCAGACAGCCGTTGGAGGTTTTGATAGTAACCTGACCCAACAAAGCATTGAATTGTGGGTTTGCCTAGGCCGCAAAGGGAGCCGACTGGCCGTTCTACATCTATTGGTAGATATCTTCCTTTAGGGCACACCTGTATTGATTGATTGATTGATTGATTGATTGATTGATTGATTGATTGATTGATTGATTGATTGATTGATTGGATTGATTGAATACTTAACAGTTTGCAGAGACAGATATAGGAAAGTACAGTACAATACGAGGTCTACTAAAAGGATACCCTATGCCTTGTTTCCATTGGGGTCCTGTGTACTCAAAAACCTCCTCTCATCGTATGAATTGAGTAATTTCTTGAATGGTAAGACCGGATATCAGTTCCCAGTGGATTCCTCGCGACTCACGTCAGTGTAACCACACTTGCAATTTCTCAGAATTGCACCTTTCCAGGGACGTGCTGAGAATGTTAGAGAGGCAGGGACTGAAGTTTCGAATAAGGGCCTTTTGGTGGAAATATGGAAAATAGCAGACCTCCAAGCTCTGTGAGCTTGGAGGTCTGCTATTTTCTGCTATTTTCTTACTAAGCATAATCAAGTACATTCTGGAGACGTGGCCTAACGGCATGGATGTCTACACAGAGGGGGCAATTCTTTCAAAATAAGATGCTGCATTCAAGTTCAGGAGAGTTTGGACGAGTCAATTCTTTGGAATGCTTGCTTCAGGTATGGCATGGAAAGAGGGCATTTGCATTTCTTTCACTGTAGTTAAAACTGCATCCATGGTCTGGAGAGGGCACTTTTTACAGACAGATAAAAGGGCAGGGGCTCAAGCCCCCTTTGATGTCTATGTGTGCACGTGCCTGCACCGTTCTAGTTATTATTATGTACTTCATATAGCCTACTATGCGCAGCAATACGCTTACTTTGAGTACAGTTTCGGGGCGCCTCACCCACCTGTATAATAAATCAGCCATTAGCACCACCGCGCGTCATCGAGAGAAATCTTCACATTCGTTTATTTTCAATCTCCCATCATCATTTATACGGCGGCGGGCGGTGCCTTTCCGCCTAACGTCTCTCCACTCATTTAGGTGTGTGTGTGTGTGTGTGTGTGTGTGTGTGTGTGTGTGTGTGTGTGTGTGTGTGTGTGTGTGTGTGTGTGTGTGTGTGTGTGTGTGTGTGTGTGTGTGTTTGTGTGTATGTGTATGTGTGTGTGTGTGTGTGCGCGCGTGTGCGTGTGTGTGTGGGGGGGGGGAGAGGGGGAGGGATGAGAGTTATGGCGCAGACGAGTGGAGACGAGATTTAACCCATTTAGGCCTAGAATTATTGACTGCTTAAACCGGTGAAAAATAGCAGATCTACAAGCTCACAGCGCGGCACCGAGTGCCGCGCTGCGAGCTTGTAGATCTGCTATTTTTGAAAAAGTCGTGAAAATGTGTGCAAATCTTTGAATGTTAGTTACAAACGTTCGCTTTGAAAATACATATTATGTATTTTCAAAGCGAACGCTTGTAACTAAAATAGGGCTGGGACTTTAACTGATTAATTAATTACAGAAAATTAACGCGATTAAAACAATTAACGCATTTTAATCGCACTTGGTTTTTGCACCACAGAACCTTCAGTTTCGGGCATACCAATCATAGCGATGCATCAACCAAGAAGAGACAACAAACGCAAAGAGAGCGCTTTGCTTGGCCCAGTGGATGCGAAATTTAGATTCCCTCGTACAACAAAATGTGTTTTACTTGAAAAAAAATGCTTCTCAGGTCAAATATCGATGTGCGATTAAAATGTGATTAATTGTGATTAATTAATCACAGAACCTGTAATTAATTAGATTAAAATTTTTAATCGCATCCCAGCCCTAAACTAAAATCTTGCTTCTGGGTGGTCCCTGGAACTAAATATTTTGAGATGGGTGTCCGTGGCCAAATACATATCATTTTGGGGGTCCTTCACATGAACAGGTTTGAGAACCACTGGCATAGTAGTCTCTCAAGAACAGACTAATTGAGCTCCATTTAAGTGAAAAGGACCTTTTCTTTGACGATGGCTGGCCAGATTGCTGACATAGAAACATAGGTTTTTCTATAAATCTTAGAAGGATTCAAAAGACACTTATAGAATCGGGTCAAAAATTCTAATTTTCACAATTTTTCAAAAATAGCAGATCTACAAGCTCGCTGTGAGCTTGTATATCTGCTATTTTTCAATAGTTAAAGCATAAAATAACGTGTACCCGTTCTGAATGATTTAAAGTAGTCCTCCCCCTGACCCTAAGGAAGAGCGCCGTGGATGCATTAAGCCGCCACGATGGCGATATGATTATGTCGGAATGGACATGAAGGGTTTCAATTATTTACAGGTGATGTGAGCGTTGAATTGGCAATGAAGAGTCTCGTAAATTACGAGCGCTGTCTAATCACGCCCTCATCCGAATAATGAAATAAGTCCTGCCCAGGGAGGGGAGATAGCTCTCTCTCTCTCTCTCTCTCTCTGTCTCTCTCTCTCTCTCTCTCTCTCTCTCTCTCTTCTCTCTCTCTCTCTCTCTCTGTCTCTTACTTTCCTTCGCTACTTCCCTCACTGACTTCACACTTATTTTGTGTGTGTGTGTGTGTGTGTGTGTGTGTGTGTGTGTGTGTGTGTGTGTGTGTGTGTGTGTGTGTGTGTGTGTGTGTGTGTGTGTGTGTGTGTGTGTGTGTGTGTGTGTGTGTGTGTGTGTGTGCGCGCGCGTGCACAGGCGTGTCACACCAAATTCTGGGCCCTGTGTACAAGGATTCACTCACATTTTGTGCTTTAACTATTGAAAAATAGCAGATCTACAAGCTCACAGCGCGGCACCGAGTGCCCCGCTGCAAGCTTCTAGATCTGCTATTTTTGAAAAATCGTGAAAATCTGTGCGGAGTCTGAATATTTTAAATCCTACTAAGGTTTTTTGAAAAACCTAAGATTCTATGTCAGTGGTGCTCAAACTTCTTCATGTGAAGGACCCCCAATGTTAAATAAATTAATTACGTTAAATAAGTATGGAATATGGATAAAATCCATATCCAAAATAAGAGAGACGAGACAAAGGACTGTATCTTAGATTGCTGTATTTTAAGAGAGTCAGACAAGGAAGACAGACAGTGAGCGTACCATCCTAGTGGTAGCTTTCTAAATCTCTCTCTCTTCCAAAATGGAAGTTAACATGTATATAAAGAGTACAGTTATGACAGTAAGATCTTCGTGGGACTCATTCATTTGTTCCCAGATCATAACAAGGAAGACCGTGACACGTAGTGTTGGTAATTTTCCACTAGTGACATACAGTATAAACCAAAACATGATTATAGTCATGGCAACCAAAGTTACTATGACCTGTAATCTATTAGCCTGAGCCCACAGTATCCGACCAAAATATGGTCTCCTATACTGTAAGTTCAGTTCATAATCTATCCTTATATGGTCATATGAGCCTCGTACACAAACCATACAATTATGTATCATAATGTATATCCTATCACCCAAAATGATATGTATTTGGCCACGGACCCCCATCTCAAAATATTTCGTTCCAGGAACCCCCCAGAAGCAAAATGTGAGTTACAAATGTTTGCTTAAAAAGTACTTTCAAAGTCAAAGATCACAGTCAAAGATTTTGCACACATTCACGACTTTTCAGATCTACAAGCTCACAGCGCGGCACCGAGTGCCGCGCTGTGAGCTTGTAGATCGGCTATTTTTCAATAGCTAAAGTATCAAATAATTCCATGGCCCCTCCACCTTGTGCCCTAGTAACTCAGTCCCACTTCCCCCCCTTGTGACGCTCCTGTGTGTGTGTGTGTGTGTGTGTGTGTGTGTGTGTGTGTGTGTGTGTGTGTGTGTGTGTGTGTGTGTGTGTGTGTGTGTGTGTGTGTGTGTGTGTGTGTGTGTGTGTGTGTGTGTGTGCGTGCGTGCGTGCGTGCGTGCGTGCGTGCGTGCGTGCGTGCGTGCGTGCGTGCGTGCGTGCGTGCGTGCGTGCGTGCGTGCGTGCGTGCGTGCGTGCGTGCGTGCGTGCGTGCGTGCGTGCGTGCGTGCGTGCGTGCGTGCGCGTGTGTGCTTGTGTGGTGCGCGTGGGGGCTCGTTTCACAGTGGGATGATGACAGTGTCTCAGGATGACATTGGTAGAAAGGCAGGGAGATGTGCACAGTGTAGAGCAGCTTTAAAACCTCTCCATGCACTTCATCACCGACGCGTTGCTTTGCTGCCTTTTATGTCACCACAGAATGATACCACGACAGGCACCAATCAAAATGTGCAGCACCAGCACCTCCTGTGTGTGTGCACATGTTGTGTGCGTGTAGAAAGAGTTTGTGTGTGTGTGTAAGGCAGTGTTGGCTATGTATGTAAAGTATATCGTCACTGTCCGTCAGAAACCTCGTATCTCCAAGTTTCAAATGTATATGTTTTTTCGTAAAGTAAAGCCCTGCTTCACCATACAAGACTGTCACACAAGACTAGTGAAAATAGCTGATCTACAAGCACACAAGATGCTGCATTCAAGTTCAGGAGAGTTTAGACCAGGCAATTCTTCTTGAATGCTGCCTTCAGGTATGGCATGGAAAGAGGGCATTTGCATTTCTTTCACTATAGTAAAAACTGCATTCTACACACAGAAAAACACTGGGTTAAAAACAACCCAATTTGGGTTGTTTCCCAACCCAACACTGGTTAAATATTGGACCGACCCATCGCTGGGTTAATTTAACCTAACATGTTGGGTTATTCATATAACCCAATGTGTTGGGTTATTTAAAATGTATTATATTTCCTCATTATTATATATTACTATTATGTTGGTGGTTCCTTTTTTAAATTGAAATGTCATCGGTACAACTGATAGTTGTCAATTTAATTAAATAGTCACATTATCACAAAGCATGGGCGAAGCGATTCAGCCTATGCTAATCTTCCCTGATAAGTTACAATATCAACTAATTTATTGACATTACCAAAATGAGACAATACATGGAAGAATAGCATGGTCTCAGAGGCTAAACCTTCAAGAGTCCTCAAAGGTTCTGCATCTAATTTCACCTCTAGGGGGAGGGAGCTCAACCCTAACCTAGCACCCTAGCACTTTAGCTTATGGTTGAAGCTCAAATACTGACAAATCAAATTCTGACATAATGTCAGTCAGCTTGCCTTGGCAGACACTTGGATATGACACTGTGTCATATCCACACAGTGTCATTGACACATTTAGCATTTTTTGCTCCTAAAAGCTTAAAATGCCACTGGAAATGCTTTACCCAGCATGCTTTGCATTGTTATGCAAAGCAATGGTGACCAACGTATTTACCCAACGTGTTGGGTAGTCCAAAATAACTCAACAAATTCTATGGAAATTACAACCCAACAGCTAATAACACCATACCCAACAGAAATAACTCAGCGAATTGGGTTATCAGAATACCCATTTGCATGAAAACAACCCAATTAAATAACCCAATAGGCTTAACCCAGCCAAAACAACCCATCATTTTTTAGTGTGTACCACTTTTTCTAGTCACATGTTCAAATACTGGATTCTGATTGGTTTAAAACAGTGGCAAATAGGCCAACAACCCTCTGAGTTTTAGCATTTTCAAGATCAATGCCTTCCAAACAGCCAGAGTCGGAACACCTTCCTTTACCGACCCCAGTTCCTTACCGTGAGCTGATTATTGAAAACATAGGTGGTCTGAGGTCGTCTTGCGTTTACTAACGTTACTATCGTCATTTTTTGCCGATTTATTCCATTGGATCCAATGCAATCCGCCAACTTTAAAGCCCATTTTCTCTGAATCTATGCTTTTTTGGAAGCGACGTCAGCCTTTATTTGCCGCAAAATAGCCGAAAACTGTGCTTCTAACACAAGCGTTAGCCTAGCTGTAATGGAAGCTAAATCCATGCACCTCAGCAGGAGTTGGCGCCATCTGGTGGTGGCACTAAAAGGGAACTATTTTAGCTGCAATCTGGGACTATGCTGTGGCGGAAGTATTATGTGTATTCTGAAACAATTAATGATTGTAACTAAAGATCCTTGCAAGTTACAACTGTGTTTTCTTTCATGTATGGAAAAAGTGGTAAATCCCTGAAACAGTGGTAAATCAGCCAACAACCCACTCCCTCTCATGGTAAATGGCTTACTTCATGGTCTGGAGAGTGAACTTTTTTACAGACGGATAAAAGGGCAGGGGCTCAAGCCCCCTTTGATGTCTATGTGTGCTGGCCCGGCCGGGCTTGGCTTGGCTCAGCTGTGCTCCACCTGTCCCAGCAGTATGTTCCCACTTTGCAGTGTGACACAGTGTACAGCCAGAGAACACTGTCTCTCCCTTCCTGGAGCCAGTGGTGGAAAAGGTCCTAAGACAACAAAATTATTATATTAAATTTACTACATTGATTCCAGATGGGGACCCAAATGCCCCTGAAATGGATGGGGGTAAATTTATTGTAATAAAATTATTGTCTTAGTAATGCGACAAAAACGAAAACATATGAACTCAAGTCTCCATGACATGAGTAATTAATAGGAAAAAAAGGCATTTAGGGGGTGAACTACTCCTTTAAGTAAAAGTATCAATACTGCAAAGTAGAAATAGTCTGTTAGGCACCCATACCAAAGTACCTATGAGGGTGGATTCCCCATTCCGCCAATGCATTCCAATGGGAAGGGGGCGGTTTCACTCCAGTAGATATCTGCAAAAAACGCAATGAAATGCATTGGCGGAATGGGGAATCAGCCTTGCAAGTAAAAGTCCAGAATTCAAAATTTACTTGAATAATAGTACAAACGTATTCGTATCAAAATGTACTTAAAGTACCGAAAGTAGAAACTACTCATTATGCATAATGTCCCTTTTCGAATGTTTAAAAATCTTTTAAAAATCTGATTTCAAATGGCCGAAATGTTTCGGGTTGAAGTGAAATGTTGAAGACATAACTAGTAACCAAAGTTTTCAAATAAATTTAGTGGAGTAAAAGTACAATATTTGGATCTGAGATGTAGTGGAGTAGAAGTAAATGTATTGGAAATTGGAAATACTCAAGTAAAGTACAAATACCTCAAAATTGTAGTACAGTAGGCTGCGTCAGTAGAAGTACTCAGTTACTTTACACCACTGGCCTGTACTGTAGCAGGGCAGAACAGTGGTGCACGGGTGGGGGTTGGGGGGGGGGGGGGGGGGGGGGCTGCTCAACTTGACTGATAGGTCTTTTGATTAAAAGGAATTAATTGCCGAAGCGTTTAATAGCCTTTTTTTAATGCGTCTCCAGTGAGATATGGCGTGATTGGTGGCACGTCAGGCTGACACGCGGGGGGGGGGGTCTACTGTACCTGACAGTACGCTGACAGACCTCTCCAGCTCTATCCCCCCTTCACAGGGACTTGCAGAGAATGTTAGAGAGGCAGGGGCTGACATTTCTAAAAGGGCCTTTTGGTGAAAACATCGAACTCCAAGCTCTGAGGTCGGCTATTTTCAGTACTTAATACCACACTAAAGTAAGAATAATCAAGTGAATACTGGAGATGGTTATAACGGCATAGATTTCTAAACAGAGAGAGCAATTCTTTCAACATAAGATGCTGCATTCAAGTTCAGGAGAGTTTGGACAAGGCAATTCTCTTCACTGCCTTCAGGTATGGCATGGAAAGAGGGCATTTGCATTTCTTTCATCATAGTGAAAATTGCATTCATGGTCTGGAGAGAGGGCACTTTTTTACAGACAGATAAAAGGGCAGGGGCTCAAGCCCCTTTGATGTCTATGTTTGCACGTGCCTGCCCCTTTCATGCCTTTTCAGGCACCATCTGAAAGGCAGAGCGCCAATCGGTGACCTCAGTACATGGTCAAATGATCCTCTTTTTGGAGGGTTTTCTCTAGAGACTGTTGGGGAAATTGTATTTTAAAGCTATTTTTAGGAAGCAAAGAGACAAATGCGAGCGGCGTGCGTGCGCGCACACACAAACACGCACACACGCACAAACACACACGCGCGCATATACACACCATCATCACAATCAGTAATCACCTTAGGCACTCTACGGTAGAAAGGCGGGGGAGAGAGGGAGAGAGAGAAAGAGAGAGAGAGAGAGACAGAGAGGGGAATGACAGGACGATATCGTCGTTGTCGGGTGGAAACCTTGTATGTCCAAAACCGTTCGTTTTCACCATTTAAAAAAAAATAACTAAACCAGTGAAAACAGCCGATCTACAAGCACACAACGCCTCGCACCGCGAGGCGTTGTGTGCTTGTAGATCTGCTGTTTTCACTACTTTCGTGCGACGGCCTCGTCCGACGAAGCAGGGCTTTGCTTCGCGAAAAAAACGTAACAAATCTGAAACTCGGAGATACGAGTTTTCCGCCCGACAGTGACGATCCGAGGGATACAATAAAAGTGAAAGTAATAACCGACTGTTGTTGTGTCGTTCTGAAGGCAAAGCCCGGGTGGTCCATTATGAGCCAACCCCCCCCCCCCCAACCCCCCATCTCTCTCTCCCTCTCTCTCTCTCTCTCTCTCTTCTCCTTTCTCCCCCCCGAAGACGTGAATGTGATTCCGGGGGTGACTGCACCCACAATTAGGGCATGAGAGGATTAGTGGCGAGTGGGTCGGCGCTCCGGGGGCTGTGTCTTTTTTGTGTTTGTGATGTGTTGCTAGCTCGCCGTGCGTCACGGCGGTGGTAGGAGCCAACAATCCTCGTGTTTTCAAAAATAGAAACATCACACAAACAACATAACAAGCTTGTGTGCAAAAAAAATGGTAAAAGGGCAAAATAAGAAGTCCTGTTTGCTCTGTGTGTGTGTGTGTGTGTGTGTGTGTGTGTGTGTGTGTGTGTGTGTGTGTGTGTGTGTGTGTGTGTGTGTGTGTGTGTGTGTGTGTGTGTGTGTGTGTGTGTGTGTGTGTGTGTGTGTGTGTGTGCTTCTGTATCTCTAGCTGTGTGTTGGTTCCTTGAATATCATTACCCCAGCCCTAGCTGTCACATGCACATTCCTGTCACATTCACGTTCCTGTCACATGCACGTTCCCCGTCACATGCACGTTCCTGTCACATGCACGTTCCCCGTCACATGCACGTTCCCCGTCACCATGCAGGTTCTTGTCTACCATCATGCACATTCACCATGCACATATGTCAACGTGCATGTTGCTATATGCGTGTCACTGTCAGACCATTCACCATGCACATTCCTGTCTCCATGCATATCCACCGAATATGGGAAATGAGACAGATCCATGTTGTTGACATGACTTTAGAGATACTGTGTACCGCTTTGAATGATTTTAGGGCAACATCTGTAGGAGCAGTGTCCAAAAATGTGTTTTGCAAGAGTCGGCCTCATGGTGGCGCAAGAAGAGGGCCATGTGAGAAATGAGGGGTGGAGGTTGTGGTTTGGCAGCCAAGGAGTGTGTGTGTGCAAAGTTTGGCATGGATAGGGGCAACGGTGGCAGAGATAAGAGTAGGGCAAAAGTGTGACGTGACGTGACGGAAAGACTGACTGACTGACAGACTGACAGACAGCCGGTGGAGGTTTTGATAGTAACTGCGACCTGACAGTCGCAACAACACGGCACTGAAAAAAAGTTGACATGCGTGCATGTACTATATATATTAACTCTTTTACCGCTTTGAATGTTAACGTGCGTCCCAATTCTGAATACAAACGCTCGTTCTTTTACCTTGTTTGATGACTAAGCTGCTGATGAGGGGTCGCGCGGTTGTGTACAGTAAAAACATCTCCCGTAATGCTGCTTTCAAATATCCACCACACATGAACATTAATGATGTCCAATTCACTTCCTGGCTGTTCTCTGTGGACCTGATCTAGATTATGCATTTCTATGCTCTTCTGAACGACGGAAGGAGGGGAGGGCCATTTCACATCCATTCTTTGCATAAGGCTGCCCTCTGCCGCCAGCTTGGCTAAAGTACACATATTATAATAGATCCAATGAAAATAAAAAGTTTGGAAACAATTAATAGATCTTTTTCTATAACATCGCAAAGCTAAGCTGCTTTTTGCTGGCACCAGCCCCGATAAATAAATAATAAATCTGGCAGTAAAACTGTTAATATGGTGGTAGCCTGGTTCCAGTGTGGTTTGTGGCCACAGCGTTTCATAGCATCTCTGACTGTGACTCCTTACCGCTGGCTCCCTGTTGTCACACGCAACGTTTAAGAGCTTTTCCGCGGTGAAGGGGTGTGACTCGCCCTGGGACCCACTCCACTCTCTCTCTCTCTCTTTCTCTCAATATCAGAGGTCTTCAACAGGGTGTCCGGGACCCCTAGGGGGTCCTCAGAGTTACTACAGGGGGTCCTCCAAAATCTTTGTGTGATCATGTTTGATCACTTGAAACCTAGCATCCCTATTCTTAGTGGAACATCAGCCATAAAATAGCAGATCTACAAGCTCACAACGCCTCGCGCTGCGAGGCGTTGTGAGCTTGTAGATCAGCTATTTTTTGGCACTGAGGTTAGGTGTAGAGGGAAAAGAAGAGCAGACTAGTAGGTATTGACAGTTCAAGTGGTTAAATACCTGTATATGAAAATACACATTAATCCAACCTACACAGATGATAGTGCTGTCAAGTCTAAACTGTATACTGTAAGGAATAATCCATGTACATTTCCAATCTGCAACACAATTTTATACGATACGTAGTGAGGGTCCCTGCTTCATCTCTCTCAGAGCTAAGGGGTCCTTGGCCTGAAAATGTCGAAGACCCCTGCTCTAGATTTCTCTCTTTCACTCTCTCTAGAAACCCTCGTCCCGGAAAACTATACAAAAGCATCCCAAGCACCACCAACAGGATGCTCAATAGTTTTTTCCCCACAGTAGTGAGACTGCTAAATAAGCAGTAGTGAAGGACTGGTTTTATTCTTTGGGCACACTGGACTTGATTATGGTTTACTGTATATTTTAGTTTTATCTTTATATTTTAAATTAACATTCCTCGAGATTTTGCACTTTATCACTTTTAAATGCTGTTGTTTTAAGCTGCACTGCAATATTTTTCACCCACTGTTTTACGTGTAATTCATGTGATGTGACAATAAAGTTCTATTCTATTCTATTCTATTCTATTCTATTCTATTCTATTCTATTCTCCATATCTCTTAGAGCTGTGTGTGTGCGTTACAATGTTTTCCCTTTTCCATCCAATCACGGCTCTCTCTGGGGCTATACACCCCAAAAAAAGCCCCACTACGCCTTCATCCAGAGCCTAATTAAGGTTCTGTGATTGAATCCCTGTGATTCAATAACAGAGCAGATCTGGCTGTGGACCCCCCCCCCCCCCCCCCCCCCCCCGTGCCGACTCACCTGCCCTTGAAACACCAGGCTTGAGGTGTACAGAGACCGTGCAAATGTGCCCCCCCCCCCCCACCCCTGTGTTTGTTCTCCCCTTGTCGTTTATCCTATTATACGACGAGACCCGGTGCTCCTGCAACTCCATGTAGGTGCCGGGGTAATATACAGCAGGTTACCGCGTATCAATATTGTATCGATTAGATATTATCTGGGATTTTGGAGGTCGTAATATCACCGTGGCATAAGTGTTGTATTTTACCTGTTTGAATAGGCTCAGAATATATTACACCGGGGTCTTCAACGTTTTCAGGCCAAGGGCCCCTTAGTTGAGAGAGAGATGAAGCAGGGACCCCCCACAACCTTTTCCATATAGTTTCCTTGTTTGACAGCATGATCATCAGTGTATTTTGCATTCATGTAAATTTGTGTTTTCTGATATTTAACCAATTGAACCGTCAGTACTTGATAAACTTGACCTCTCACTCTGTCTGCTCTTTTCCCCCTCTACACCAAACCTCTTTGCCGGAAATAGACGATCTACAAGCTCACAACGCCTCGCAGCGCGAGGCGTTGTGAGCTTGTAGATCTGCTATTTTTGGCTAAAGTTCTCAGAATATGGACGCTATAGGGTTCAAGTGGTTAATGTAAAAAAGGGGGGAAAAAAAACGTTCTATCTCTCAAAGATTTGGAGGACCCCCTTTAGGGTTCCCGGACCCCCTGTTGAAGACCCTTGGTGTTACCAATGATTCTGACTAAGTTCCTTTTAGTGTAGCATTTTGTACTTTTACTTTTGATACTTTAAGTACTTTTTGATGCCAATACTTTTACTCAAGTACATTTTGAATTCCGGACTTTTACTTATAACAGAGTATTTCTCCATTGCAGTATTGATACTTTTACTCAAGTAAAAAAAAAATCTGAGTACTTTTTCCATACCACTGCCTGTGCAACATTGACTGTGAAGCAGCCACTAAGCCTGATGGTGAATGGAGAGACACAGAGAGACAGAGACAGAGATTGACAGAGGGACACTGACTCCTGTCTGTCTAGACGAGTGTGGATCAGTTGGTTTCCCAGCAGTGCTCCATGCCCTGCAGCCGCGCCGGCCAGCACAGCGCCGTAGTGGACGCGAGGGAGACCAGAGGAGGGTTATAGGGTTGACTGAGGTGAGGCGTGGACGGCGAGCAAGCCAGGAGACAACCAGGGACGTGCAGAGAATGTTAGAGAGGCAGGGGCTGTCATTTCTAAAAGGGACTTTAGGTGAAAGTATCGAAAATAGCAGACCTCGGCTCCAAGCTCACAACGGGTCGCGCTGCGACGCGTTGTGAGCTTGGAGGTCGGCTATTTTCGGCGCTTGCATACCACACTGAACTAACCCAGCAAGCACGGTCAGGACCCGGACCAATCAGTGAAGTCTCGATTGGGGCCAGATCAAGTCAAACCATGACAGATCTGGCCTATAGAATATCAGCTGATTTCAACCAACTTAAATCCTGCCCACAAAAACGGACGCCCTGGATTAATAAGAGAGGGTCCGATCGAGGCCAGATAAATATCATAACTAGTCAGATATGTCCCAGAATATAACCGTACATGCTCATATTTCAACTAACATGACAAACAATAACAATAATCCTATAGACCATATGACGTCCTGGTAATGACGTCAAGATCATCCCCATATGGGCTGTGATCTGGCCTAGTTCTGAACGTCACCGGAGTCGCCGGAGGACGTTATCATAATGTCATCATGACGTCATTTGGCTTGCAGGGAAGCACCATCAAGTCAATACTGGAGACGTGGCTTAACGAATTAATGAATTTCTACACAGAGAGGGCAATTCTTTCAACATAAGGTGATGCATTCAAGTTCAGGAGAGATTGGACATTAAGGCAATTCTCTTGAATGCTAGCTTCAAGGTATGGCATGGAAAGAGGGGCATTTGCGTCTCTTTCACCATAGTAAAAACTGCATTCATGGTCGGGAGAGGGCACTTTTTTACAGACGGATAAAAGGGCAGGGGCTCAAGCCCCAATTGATGTCTATGTGTGCGCGGGCCTGGAGACATTGATTAGAGAGAGACAGACAGAGAAGGATAGAGATGGAGAGAGAGAGAGAGAGAGACAGAGAGAGAGAGAAAGAGGGCAAGGGTTTCTCAGTAAGGGCTGAGGGGCACTTTATCTGCACTCATGTCTCATCAGCCCCCGCGGACACGCAGGGAAATAGCACAAAGAGTGACAGTTGACAGGAAATGTGTCTCCTTGAGGCCCCAGTGCGCACACACGCACGCACGCACGCACGCACGCACGCACGCACGCACGCACGCACGCACGCACGCACGCACGCACGCACAACCCATCTCCGTCAGACTGTATGTCATGATGATGTTCCCAAATTATGGAGCACCTTAACAGTTCCTAAAGGGACCAGAGATGCAGGCTCTAGAATAGACGATACTCTCTTTAACTGGCCTTTATAGCTAGCCTGACACTCAGCCTGAATTGACATTTCGTTTCACTCCATTATTCAGTCTGAAAGTGCTTCCCTCCAGAGCTGTTTCTGGGATGGGCGTCTTCTGCCATTGGTTCACCATCTGAGCAACACAACAGTAGCAAAGCAGATGACGTAGTGTTGTTATGTTTGGCTGGCGAGTGGCTAGCCTGTTGCTTGCTAGTGCTACTTGCTAACCAAAGAAAAAGCAGGAATAGGAGCACAACGAATTAGTAATCAAACACAACATAACATGTCTGCTACTGATGTTTCATAGTGAGATCGATACGATCGCATTTTACCGCAAAGCGATGTGTGCGGTCCAGTCTGGCGGCGGCGAATCGCACATGAGTTCTTGGAAAACCCCACCCACGCTGATCACAAGATGCTGATTCACAACGCTGATTCGCCGCACGGATTTCCAAACGAGGAAAACCTCTTCAGTGAGAGCAACACCAGACTCCCTGAATCGCCAAAACAACATTTTAAAGGGGTGTGGCTAGCGATTCAGCGTCTGAACCAGGGTACTTTATAGCAACATGTATTATACCATTCTATGGCATTGTATGTAATGGTATTCTTATGATTCCTTTTAATAGGTTTACTGTTTTCTTTCATCTCTTTGACGTCAACCACATTGAGCTGCACGTTTTGTATAAAAGGTGCTATACAACAAATACAGTTGTTATTACCAGTAAGACGCCTAAGGGCGTGAAAGCGAGGTCGCGCCATCTGTCTTGACCATCTGTCTTATGGCCATATATGGATTCTGTTAGTTTGATTCTCATAACAGGGCATCATCTGGGATACAATCCCTTTTATGCTCATATATGGAGATCCCTAACAGAATCCATTTATACCCATATATGGAGATCCCTGCTCTGAGTATCTGACATCTCTGTGATGTCACCTGTGATGTCACAGTGATGTGTCATGGGAACCGCAGTGTCAGGCGTTACCCTTCCAGAGTGGTTCCCCTGATCACAGTAACATCAGAGCCTGATAGCGACAAACCCATAGACCGTAAAAAAGTGTACACGTCCAGCCGGACGAACATGGACAAGCTGTGCCGTTTCTCATAGTAAACTGTGACCTACGTTCGCAAGTAGTAGTCATAGAACTATTATTATGAGTAGTCATATTACTACTATAGTATTATTAGTATTATTATCATCATCATCTTCATCAAAGGATCTAAATTCTAAATTCTAATTTGACCCCTACAAGTCTGAAACAAATGGAACCAAATGAAGCTTCTACCACTTTTTGTGGTCACATGTTCAGATACTGGTTGTGTAGCACCCTGAAACAGTGGTAAATCAGCCAACAACCCACTCCCTCTCATGGCAAATGGCTTACATAACTAACAGAGTTAGGGAGACCTTAAAATGTGAAAGTTTGAGAAACACTGATTTAGCCCAACAGAAAATAACAAATCTGCCTGTCATCCTTTCTCTTGTGTGTGTGTGATCTGTGCTTCCTGTCTATCTGCACTGTGCTTCCTGTCCAGCTCCGCCACACTCATTACATGACATCTGTGACTTCCTGTCCAGCTGTTTCCGTACATCCTGTGTGTGCGTAGCTAGCTCTCCACCTGTCAGCCGGGGGTGTTCATTACAGTAACATGGCCTCTGTCCTCCCGAGTCACCAGACTGCCGCTGCGATCTCCAGATAATTTGACATGATATTTGGCGAGCTAGAGTTTTTTTTTCTTCTTTCTCTCTCATTCCCTCCCCGAGAAGTACGCGATGACTAATGTGTCCTAGCCGCAGACGGCCAGGGTTGGACACTCATTATGCGCGAAGCTTTTGCTCCGTGACAGTTCGGGGGAAGGGCGACATGAGAGCCGGCGCCACTTTGGCCATATGCTTCTTTCTCGTGGCTCCTGTCTATCTGTCAGCGCGTCAGGAGGTAGTGGCGCGGGGGTTGCGGCCGCGCTTTCCTCCAGGCGGTGGCGGTTGCGAGCGAGCGAGCGCCGCGGGAGGTTAGCTCATTACCGCCGCCGACGCCACCGCAAAATAGACGCGGGGGAAAACGGGGGGGCCGTGGCAGGGCTGGCACACGCGGAAGAGCCGTGTTTAGAAACAGAGGGTAGAGGATATTTAACCCTCAAATACCTGGAACGCTAGATTTGAACCACTTTAACCATTATTTTGTGCTTTAACTATGGAAAAATAGCAGATATACAAGCTCACAGCACGGCACCGAGTGCCGCGCCGCAAGCTTGTAGTTCTGCTATTTTGAAAAATCGTGAAAATGTGTGCTTTGTGTCTTTGAATATCATTGACCCGATCTTTGACCCGACTTCGAAAATCCTTCCTCTAAATCAGCTGTTCTCAAACTTTTTCATGTCAAGGACCCCCAAAATTACAGGTATTTGTACACCGACCCCCATCTCAAAATATGTTGTTCCAGGGACCCCCCAGAAGCAAATATTTGAAATACAACTGTTCGCTTTTAAATAGATATATCCAGACTTGCAAAAACAAATCACGCCTTTTCAAAAATAGTTAAATCATTCAATAATTCTAGGCCTAAATAGCTTAAAAAGCACTCAGCTCGGCCAATGCACCCCCCAACCCCCCCAACCCCCATCACTGCCTAACCTCTTGTTTCAGCATCTTTTATCACGGCGAAAAATTGTTGACACAGGATTTCACCCCCCGGTCCCCTCCCCCCGAGCAAATGCTTGAACTAATTAACAAAGTAATTAAGACAAACAAATTGATTTGTCGGGAATGTCCCGGACTGCACTTTTTAGCTTTTGTGTTGTGTTGGACTATAGTAAATCCCCCCTCCCTCCCCTTCTCCCTCCTCAGGGTCGCCACAATGGAACTTAAGTTGTACTCTCTCTCTCTCTCTCTCTCTCTCTCTCTCTCTCTCTCTCTCTCTCTCTCTCTCTCTCCAGTGGATCATTGATTCAGCTAAACAAAAGCTGGAATTGACATTTATTCTTCTTTCTGGCATTTCGGAATATTTCACAGTCCCCGTGTTTTAAAACGGCACGGCTAATAACCGATCCGTCATCTGTGTGAGTGCATGTACTGTACTGTATGCGTCTGTGTGTCTGTGTGCGTGTGTGTGTGATGATGTTTTATGGGGCTGTGTTTTGGCTGAGTCTGAACACCTTGCACTTTTTACCGGCGGCACCGGGTCATAGATCATTTGGCTCTTAGCTAGGGTCTGGAGAGCAGAGTGTTCTTCTCGGTATGCGTATGGTAATTTGCTACACAAAGTGGCAAGGTCTCTCACAATTTTCAGCCCTCCATCACCATCGATCCATTAACCCTCAAAGACCGGGAACGTGCCCGAGTCGCGTTAGATCTTAACCACTTCAACCATTATTTTGTGCTTTAACCATTGAAAAATAGCAGATATACAAGCTCACAGCGCGGCACCGAGTGCCGCGCTGCGAGCTTGTAGATCTGTTATTTTTGAAAATGTGAGCAAGTCTTTGAATATATTTGACCCGATCTTTGACCCGACTTCGAAATCCTTCCCCTAAATCAGCCGTCCTCAAACTTTTTCCACGCCAAGGACAAAATTGCCAAAATTACAGGTATTTGGCTGCGGACCCCCATCTCAAAATATGTTGTTCCAGGGACCACCCAGAAGCTAATATTTGAGTT
This sequence comes from Nannobrachium achirus, assembly GCF_963921795.1. Lineage (NCBI taxonomy): Eukaryota > Metazoa > Chordata > Actinopteri > Myctophiformes > Myctophidae > Nannobrachium > Nannobrachium achirus. The sequence continues at coordinate 58,726,018 of NC_137818.1, forward strand.
ACAAATGTTCGCTTTTAAATAGATATATGTGACCGAGTCTGGTGCTTTGTGCCTTATGTCTGCATTGGTCATTTTTCATTTTGTACAGAATACGATCCAAGCACAGAATCTAAGCTTTCATGTGATGCATCATTTGTTGAAATTGGAACATATTTGAAGAAGACTTGCATAAACAAATCGTGATTTTTCAAAAATAGCAGATCTACAATCTCGCAGCGCGGCCGAGCTTGTAGATCTGCTATTTTTCAATAGTTAAAGCGTTCAATAAGTCTAGGCCTAAAGGGCTTAAATTTATGTGGTGGAGGCCCTGCTTTCAAATGGCCGAGGCAGAAATCAAACCCCCGTGCCCTTGACAATCCGTAATCTATACCGCCTGAATTAGGGGGTGCATTAGCGATCCGGTCGCTTCTCACTCAGGTGTTTGAGATGCTCACTGGAGGGAGTCTTCATTAGAAGACACGGGGAACTTTTAAAGAGGTTTACTTTACGAGTTGTGCTGAAGCCGTTATTGTTCAAAAAAAAAAAAGAAAGAAAAAAGTTATCTCAACTCAACCAAAGTCACTTTTTCAGTTGCCTAATGACTGTCAGTGTGGTTAATCTAAATATCTCGACTTTTATTTTCACGCTATTATGCTATATAGTCTCGTCAAATTGCCATAGCCAAGGGGGCGAGTTTATTTTAGATATGTGCTCATGTAGAAAATGCACATTTAAAGTGGATGAAATCCTGTTTTCCATATAGACGTGATTGGGTGATTCTATTAAATATCCCCGTATACCTCACGTAATTTGCATATTTTGTGTTCAAATGTAATATCCTGTTCTAAGTAATGTTATATTAGGTCAGTGGTTCTCCCACCTTTTTTTGAGCTCTGGACCGCTTACAGCGCGTTGCGGCACCACGCGTCGTGAGAGTGTAGATTGCTATATTTTTGGTGCGCATAACGCCAAGTGTATTCGTACAGTATATCAAGCCCTTAACAGTAAATATTTAATTTCAAGCTTCTTTCCCCGCACTCTACGCCTATTAGTTAGAAACCTTTCTTATATTTGATGGACCTTTTGCTACATTTAACAAAGGTACGATACAGTATGAGTATGTTAAACAATATAAAACATTATGCCGCAAGCCATTAGAGCAGGGGTTCCCAAACTTTTTTGGCTCGGGGCACCCCTATACATTTTTTTTCATGCGAGGCACGCCTACATTATTATATTCCTAATTTTCACTCCCAGCACCTTATATTTAAAGCATATTTTAGCGGTTATGTTGCAAGGAAAGCGAGATAATAGCCATTTTGGTTAGAACTGACTGAAAATAACATTGTACTTCAAGTTTAAAATGATACTAAATTTATTTTTAAATGTCCAAATAAATCTCGCGGCAACCCTGGACTGCCGTCGCGGCACCCCAGGGTGCCCCGTCACCCACTTTGAAAACCCCTGCACTAGAGGTCCGTGGACCACTGCTTGAGTGCATTCATATCGTTGCTGTCGGGTGGAAACCGCAGCCATCTGTCCAAAACAATTCTTTTTCAGGCTTGGCCCAGCTAAGTTTTCAGAAAAAGTGAAAATAGCAGATCTTCAAAATCTTCCCCCAGGGGGGGGGGTCCCCAGATGATTAACTTAATGTGCAACATTGTTTTCTCACTCAACAGTAAACAAACCAACATAAAGTTTAAGTGTATAGAGAGTATAGCTGCACATTTCTAAAGTGACAATTTAAGGACCTCTAAAATGACAAATTAAACATTGGCCAAATTGGCAAATATTAGAGGCAGTTTTCACAATAGAACTGTTAGTGCTCGTCAGGGTGGGGGGTCCCCAGTTCAAATATGATTATTGTGGAGGTCACAGCCTGAAAAGGTTGAGAACCGCTGCCTATAGAGAAGACAAAGTCTGTACCACGTTGGGCCCATAGACTGTAAAAAATGAAATGGACAAAGTGACACCATTGGTTTCTACAGACCCATTTGAAGCCTGTTTTTCAGCGATTGGTCCAAAATACAAAGATTAATGCTATTGGCTGCATCTGCAGCTAGGGTGAGTGTGCACCCAGTAAACCCTAGAAACACACGATACTTTATCATTCATTTTAAAATGAATGGGACCATAATTTACTAAACGGACATCATGATGATTAAAAAAAAATACTTTAAACTAGCAATTGAAAACATGAAAGGTTTACTAAGGTAATAAAATCAAGTGTGAAGTTAGCCCAAAACCTCATTGAGATAATAATAATAATCTTTATTGTCCCCAAAGGGAAATTTGTCTTCACAAGTCTGTTCAACACAAAAAACAACATATATAGCCATATAACACAAAACATCACAGGACAGATCATCAGGTCCCCACTATTTACAGAAAACCATCCTAGCGACTGGGGCGATTGCTTAGCAGATTGTTTAGTGCAGCGATGGCTGAGGGGACAAAACTCCTGCTAAACCGTACCTTAATTGTGCCACGTCAAGGTTCTGTATCTTCGCCCCGATGGCAAGAGGTTGAAGTAGCGGAGGATGATCAGTGTCATTTGTTATTGACATTGCTAAGCGTGTGATGGCCTCGATCATCATTCATATCAGCAAGTGTGGGTGTGGGAAGTCCGATGATCTTGGAAGCAATACGGGTAATACTGTAAAGTTTGTTCCTGTTAGGCATGGACAGTATAGTGAAGAAACATGCTGAGCAATACAACAGAATAGGTTGAATAATGCTGTTGTATAGTAATAACAGGAGATGGGGGGCAATCGAGACGTTGAGATTACAGCGTATTGCAACCGGTAGAAGGTGAAATAGCGACATCTGCTGGGCCATTAACAAGAACTGCTGGCTGAACCAGAACCCGGAAGTGAGGTTCAAATCCAGCACCAAGGGGGTTTGCCCCTTGGTTGGGGCCTCAGCTGGGGAGGGGGGAAGGGAGGGGGGCAGGCCAAGTTTGGTACAGCGTGCACTGTGACGCAACACTGGCCTCGCAACCCCTAATTAAATTGCTCGCTCCCTCGTAGCGTGGAACCTAGTGGCTCGGCAGATGTAGCGCCATGTTAAACTTTATGTCGCTTGAAAATGGCTTCCGTTCCAAGACCGAGATGGTTTGGCTGTAAAATGATGGTGTTTTATGGAGCAGTTATCGAGACGATATTCCTTAAAGATGCAGCGCCGCGTACTGTGAGGCTTCCTCTCTCTGTGTCTCTGCAGTGGGGAGCAAATTGATATGAACAGATCAACAGAGCTGTGCCCTTCTGCGAGTCCTTGGCACCAGACTTGGCCCAGCCATTGATTTTTCTCCATATCAGCTCTGCCAAAAACCTCTCATTTACAGATTTTATACTCTGACACATTTCGCTGTTTGGAGTCGGTCTCTCTCTCTCTCTCTCTCTCTCTCTCTCGTGTGTGTGTGTGCGCGCGTGCGCATGCGTGCGTGCGTGTGCGACTGTGCGTATCTGCATGCATGTGCACACATATCGTCACTGTCGGGCAGAAACCTTGTATCTCCAAGTTTCAAATTTGTATTTTTTTTCTCGCAAAGTAAAGCACTGCTTCATCATACAAGGCCATCTCACAAAAGTAGCAAAAACTGCTGATCTACAAGCACACAACGCCTCGCGTTTTGTGCTTGTAGATCGGCTGTTTTCACTGGTTTAAATCATTTTAAAAATGATAAATACAAAACAAAGGTTTTGGACATACAAGGTTTCCACCCGACAACGACGATATGCATGCAAATGAGTTTGTTTATTGTGACTGAGGGTGCGTCTTGTGTGTTGTTGTGTGATTCTAGTGACGTGTTTGTTTGTGTCCTGCCAACACTCCTGCAATTTAGCGAGTAATTTCTCCTGAAAATATCCTTCATTTTGGACTCTAACCCTAACTCAACCCAACGGTAAAAGTGTGCCGTGTCCATGAGTGTTACACATCTCACTGATATGCAGCCAGGGCCATAGTGTTAATACTCAGTCAGTGAATACTAAGTGAATACTATAAGTCAGTGAATACTAAGTGAACACTAAGTCAGTGAATACTAAGCGAATACTAAGTCTGTGAATACTAAGTCATGAATACTAAGTGAATACTAAGTCAGTGAATACTAAGTGAATACTAAGTCAGTGAATACTAAGCGAATATAAGTCTGTGAATACTAAGTCAATACTAAGTCTGTGAATACTAAGTGAATACTAAGTCAGTGAAAACTAAGTGAACACTATGAATACTAAGTGAATACGTCTGCGAATACTAAGTGAAAACTATAAGTCAGTGAATACTAAGTGAATACTATAAGTCAGTGAATACTAAGTGAATACTAAGTCAGTGAATACTAGGGTTACCAACCGTCCCGTAAAATACGGGATCGTCCCTTTTTTGGAAACTAAAAGACGTGTCCCGTATTGAACTGAAACGGGACGCTCTTTGTCCCGTATTTGAAGGTTGGGGGATAAATATGAATGACGGGATGATTTAATTGAGAAATGACAGCGATTCTGCCTGTCAGAGAGCTTCCACTCTGCTCTCCTCTGAGTCAAGTGCTGCATCCCATTGCTGAGTGAGGCGCTGCGCTGTTTGTAAGCAGCCCATTGGCTTATTAACACAGTGTTGCTAAGACACAGGCTCCGCCGCTCCGCCGCCTACACAATCCGTTCCCATGGGCTGTAGGTACAGTCCACAGTTGCCTGCGCGAAAGTGCGAGCGATACCGAGTTGAATGTCTTTAAAAAAGAAAACGCGTGACAGAAGATTGTGTACAAACAGATTAGACATGAATCCATGATAGGTGATAGCCTAAACAACAAAGTGAAAAAGCAAGCAGAAAATAAGCCATGGATATATTGGTATTCCTGGGAGCACTACAGTATTTCTTGTCTGCCAACTACTAAAGCGACCCCAGACTGGCTGGTATGTGAAATAACATAAGCATGCGTTGATTTTGTTTTTAAAACCTAATGGTTATTACTGTATGCCAATATGATTAAACTATTGTTGGGTAACCAAAGAGTGGGCACATGAGAACCAGGTAGACCTGTTTTGGGGAAAAAAAAAGAAAATACACTACATGATTTTAAGGTAATAGGACATGGCCCAAAGACACCCGAAATGATATTGTGAAAGGAAAAATATGATTTAATATAGGAAAATGCCCGTTTTAGCCAACTTTATAACCGAAAATATCCGATTTTTCGGCGGCAGCTTTGCCGCCGCACCTGTCCTCAGAAATATAATGAGGTAAGTGAATACTAAGTGAACACTAAGTCAGTGAATACTAAGTGAACACTAAGTCAGTGAATACTAAAGTGAATAGGCTACTTAATGGATACTAAGTCAGTTGTGTTCTCCATTGTAATGTGTCTCAAACAGGAGGTTTACTGCTTGTCTAGGGAATGTAGGATGTGGGTTGCACTTGTAAGTCGCTTCGGATAAGATTGTCTGCTAAATGCCTAAAATGTAGATGCAGCGACTAAAAATGTCAGACATTATCCCTGTGCGCTGTGACACCCATTTGTGCAGAGTATGGAGCTAGACACACTCTACTCTGGATTATACCTCATGAAATTAAAAACAGACTCATCTCCCGTTCTGAGAGATACTATCTCTTATTAAAGATGCGATCTATCTATCCTTATCATCGTTGTCGGGTGGAAATCTTGTATGTCCAAATACCGTTCATTTTGTATTCATCATTTTGAAAATGATTTAGACTAGTGAAAACAGCCGATCTACAAGCGCACAACGCCTCGCACCGCGAGGCGTTGTGTGCTTGTGTGCTTGTGCTCGTAAACAGGTAAACCACCATTCACCATGTGTGTCTGGTTTTGGCAGTTATTTTTGTCCAGGGCTCGTCTGGGTTCAGTAACTGGATCTGCAGTTTGACATGATGGTAAATGTTTTGTACGTTATACAAAAATGTTTTTGATTCGAGTGGTCTCTCTCTCTTTCTCTCTCTCTCTCTCTCTCTCTCTCTTCTCTCTCTCTCTCTCTCTTCTCTCTCTCTCTCTCTCTCTCTCTCTCTCTCTCTCTCTCTCTCTCTGATTCTCAGACAATCTTTCAACTAAACTGTCCATGGCACGTTGCTGGCAGATTGTAGAAACAAAAGCGCATTGAGTGTCTGTCTATCCAGCTTTGGTGCCATGTCCTTTTATTATAAGCGACTTTGGGCTTGTTTTGCTGTAAAGTCTCTTGTAACTATAATATAATAGTTATGGGTTGCTTTTTTGGGGACTTGTTTCTATAGTGTAGTTGCTTATTTGGGCTTCCTTCCTAATGTTGTTTAAACCAGTGGTTCTCAAGCTCGAGAACCCCCAAATGTATAACTGTATGCTCCCCCATCTGAAAAGATTTTCTGCAGGGACCCCCATAGTTGTGAGCTTGTAATCGTCTATTTTCAAATAGTCAATATACAGTAGGGTAGGGATCTTCAACAGGGGGTCCCTATGGGGTCCTCAGAGTTACTACAGGTGGTCCTCCAAATCTTTGAGTGATAGAAACTTGTTTTCCTCCTTTTTTATATTAACCACTTGAACCCTAGCTTCCATATTCTGCGAACTTTCGCGAAAAATAGCAGATCTACAAGCTCACAACGCCTTGCGCTGCCAGGCGTTGTGAGCTTGTAGATCGTCTATTTTTGGCAAAGAGCTTTGGTGTAGAGGGGAAAAAGAGCAGACCAAGTACAGAGTGAAAAGTCAAGTTTATTAAGTGTTGACAGTTGGTTAAATATATGTAAACGCAAATTGACATGAATCCAAAATACACTGATGATCGTACTGTCAAACAATGAAACTATGGAATCTATCCCTGTCCCTGCTTCATCTCTCTCAACTAAGGGGTCCTTGGCCTGAAAACGTTGAAGACCCCTGCAGTATTGGTGATAAAACCTTGCCGGGGACCTTGGTGTGTGTGATAATGCAGACTAATCGCTTCCTTCAGGCTTTTTTTGTTCGCATTGGCGTCTCTTCTGTGATGTTCAGCTAGAAGATCTCCAAGGTGCTTCAGAATAGCAAAATGACGGGCAAGGCCCTGCGTGTGTTTGTTTCCTCCGCAATGACGTCATATTGTTCTTATTGATCTATCAAAGTTGAAGCTTTTGACCTGTTTAGAGTATATGCTACAGGCTTTACTTCACCTTTGACAAATGAATGCACAAAATATTCCTTTGCCATAATAATTGTTAAAACCAATGACTTTAAACAGTTGACATTCACCAGAAGGTCACAGTCCCCATTTCACAGTCGATTACAAATCAATGTGTGCTCAATGTCAATTGTATTAATACAGTACAATATGAACAGTATTGGATACCTTCAGTTGTGGTAAATGTACTCACATTTTTTATTTATATAAAAGTGTCAATACAGCAATGTAGAAATAGGCTACTCTTCTGGATGGGGACCCAAATGCATTTGGGTAAATTTAAGGTAAAGTAAATTTACCCCGATTGATTCTCACACAAATGCATTTGGGTCCCCATCCAGAATCAATGGGGGTACATTCACTATAATAAATATGTTGTCTTAATGCGACAAATACAAAAAGATATTATTGAACGTCTCCATGGTGTAACTAATAAATAGAAAAAAAGTCGTTTTGGGGTGAACTATTAAATAGGGCTGAAGTGGTCAATGTATGTTTTATTATAATCATCCACATCTACAAAGTATTTAGTAACTCAAGTTTTCTAATAATTTTAGTGGACTAAAAAGTCCAATATCTGACTTGTGTAGTGGAGTAAAAGTAAAAGTATAAAACATTGGAAATATTCCAGTAAAGTAAAACTACCTCAAAACTGTACTCAAGTACAGTACTTGAGTAAATGTACATGGGTTACTTTCCACCACTGGTGTGTGCAAGGTGAAAGGACAGTTGTGTGGCTGTGTGTCCGCTGAGCAGCGCCATCTACTGGCAGTGAGGCGTAGTGAGTGAGTAGTTTAGCGAGACTCTCTCACTGGCGTCAGTTCAGAAAAAGCTAAGGTATGGCAACATGACTGGTGTCTAGGCCTGTCACGATTTACGAAAAAATCGATTTAAATCGATTTTATTGGGAGACGGTGAAAATCGATTTTTTTAAAAACGAATCGCGATTCGACCACCAGAGGTCGCCCTCGACTTAATCTCCATTCTGTCTTCAACGTCTCTGCCTCTGCGTGTTCAACGTCTAACGTCAGGCAGACACAGGCAGCGGCAGCTACAGTAGGAAGGCTCACCCACTCACAGCTGCCAGCGTGCCTCCATTGGGCTGCAGAGAAGAGCTCCGCGATTTCGATTGACAAAGAGAGCAGTTAGTTGAGTGCTGTGTCATTACTTTGCTGCTACAGAGCATAGCACTAATCAGTGCTAAGGGCTAACAACAACAATGCTACGTACAGATGCATGTCTCTGCCACTGTTTACAATGTGGAAACAACAACGTTTCTAGTGAAAACAAGAATTGACACAGTCAATATATAAGCCGGTGGAATGGTAAACAAGAATTGACACATTCAATATATAAGCTGGTGGAATGGTGTGTTAGAAAGTCAGGGACTTTGAACAGTCTATCCACAATGAGACACTAGGTCTTGACTTTGATGAATTATTGATTTTGAAAAGAGGGTAAGAGTTGTTATTATGCCTTAGTTTGTGCCTGGCTTACAGTACAGTTGGCTTGATATGTACCACAAAAAAATGCATTCTTTGATACAGTATTGAAAAAAGATTGTTGTTTAAAAAAAGAACAGGATTTGACATTTAAGAATTGATAAGTTTACACTATCTGTCATTTGCTATTTGCTACTGTATAGAGGATAAGAGAACATCTAAAACATACAGGATTCCTTGTAAGAGAAGACAAGTGAACTGAAATGTTATTGTTGTTTTTTGTCATTTGATAGTTCTACTGTATTGAAAAGAGCATAAGAGAAAACAGTATTGTTAAAAGCAAAAATAATACTGGAATTGTAAGAATTGTGGATTTTTTTGGGTAATTTCTCTGGAAAATAAATTTGTTGAAAAAAACGTGAAAAAATCTTGACATCGTGAATTGTCAACCTTGAATCGTGATTCGAATCGAATCGTGGGTTTAGTAAATCGTGACAGGCCTACTGGTGTCAGTCATGTTGCCATCCATACCTTAGCAACAGGCACGATGACAAGTACATTTTATTATTTCCCCCTTGTAGTCAACGTATGGCAGCTGCCATAGCTTGCCATAACCAATTGACGCCTCTGGACTCTCTCGTAAGCACCGCCAGGAAGAGCCATAAATCACATGAAAGTTATGTGGAGGAGACTGTCGTTTTCAAAAGCTACCACTCTACATGACCGCGATTGTCTGTGGTCCCTGTTTTATTAGTGTCCTTATTGACTCTCCCCAGGGACCCCACAAACACACACAAACACACGCACGCAAACGCACACGCACACACCCGCATGCATGCATGCACGCAGGGACGTGCTGGCCATTGGGGAAAGCGGGACAATTCCCGAACGGCCGGTTCATTCCCGGCCGGTCCAGGCGGGCCATTAGGAAAAAAAATATATATAAAATGTCGGCCTTCGTTCCATTTTGGGGGCTGGGCGGCCAACAAAGTAAATCGTCACTGTCGGGCAGAAACCTTGTATCTCCAAGTTTCAAATTTGTTCCTTTTCTTCGCAAAGCAAAGCCCTGCTTCATCATACAAGGCTGTCGCACAAAAGTAGTGAAAACAGCAGATCTACAAGCACACAACGCCTCGCGGTGCGAGGCGTTGTGTGCTTGTAGATCGGCTGTTTTCACTAGTTTAAATCATCTTTAAAATGGTTTTGGACATACAAGGTTTCCACCCGACAATGACGAAATATAACTCATGTAATTGGCCCACTGGCTTGTCACTTGTCATGATCTGAAATGGCAAATCTTTGAGTAGCAGCAGCGCTATAGAGAGAGATCTCTCTCTATAGCTCGCAATGAGGGGCTCTATAACTCTTTTTCCCGGGCTGAATCAGGGGCCCAGCACGTCCCTGCATGCACGGACACACATCTCATCTGTATTTGTGGCCTGCTGGATTCTATTGATCAGCAGGTGGTAGCTGGAATCTCTAAAGAGAGCAGAGAGAGAAAGAGAGACATCGACAGTGGTGTGTGTCTAAAATTCACCATATAGCTGTTCTAGAAGGGACCCAGGGGTGTCATTTGGGGGTAACCAGTAAAAGTCGCCTGAAAGAAGCTCGCAGAGATTTTTATTTTAATAACTTTAGGATTACGCATAACTTTCTGAGGTTAAGATTAGGAATAGGATTAGATTTTGGCACCGTTTTACTAAGGTTAAGGTTAAGAATAAGGTTAGGTTTAACCATTTAGGCATAGTTTACAGAGGTATATCAGGATATTAAGGATCTCAATGGAAAATAACAATTAAGCCTTGCCTTACCCGAGTTTCCTTTTAGTTGACATTGTACCAGTGAACTGTACTGTCATGAAACTGTACCTTTTCCTATCCAAAACCTCTAATAAATACCTCAATCAATCAATCAAAAGGCATAAAACATCAGCCCGGGCGAGTTTCTTTCCGGTGACTCTTCTCTTCTGGTATTCTCATTTGGGGCATCAGGCGATGTTCACGTTTGTTCACATTTAACCTCTAATTCAGTTATTTTATGCATAAGCTATTGTCCCCATTCTCCCAACTCATCACATTTTATTGTTGTAACTTATTTGTTTTGCCCACTCCCTATTTCTTTCTGAAATTACGCCTCTAGTTAGACACACACCGGACGCGGAGGCGGCGTGGCCGCGGCGCGTCAAAACATACGGCCCCATTATTTTCAAAGAACGAACCACCGGCGGCGTCAGACGCGTGTAGGCCCTCAATTCTGCGACGTGACGCTGCGCAGCCGCCTGCGTCTGGTGTGTGTTCCCCGTTACACATTTGCGTCCATCCATAATAAATGCAAGCAGGCATGTTTTTGTGAACGCAAGATTCCCCAAATTAATCAAACAGACCAGTGTCCTATATGGCAGGGGTTCCCAAACTTTTTTGTCTCAGGGCACCCCTTCAATATTTTTTTTAATCCAAGGCACCCCTACATTATAGTTTTCACTCCCAGCACCTTATATTTATAGCGTATCGTTGTTTTCGGGTGGAAACCTTGTATGTCCAAAACCATTCGTTTTGTATTTATCATCTATGAAATGTACTAAACGCGATGCGAGGCGTTGTGTGCTTGTAGATCTGCTGTTTTCACTAGTTTTGTGCGACAGTCTTGTATGATGAAGCAGGGCTTTGCTTTACCAAAAGACGTACACATTTGAAACTTGGAGATACGAGGTTTCAGCCCAACAGTGACGATATTTTAGTGATTATGTTGCGAGGAAAACGTTGACATAATAGCCATTTGTTTAGAACTGACTGAAAATAACTATGTACTTCAAGTTTAAAATGATACTAAATATTTTCCAAATGAATTCCAAATATTATCAAATTATCTCGCGGCACCCCTGGACTGCCGTCACGGCACCCCAGGGTGCCCTGTCACCCACTTTGAAAACCCCTGCTATATGGGGACCACGAGGGTCAGGAACGATGGGGAACGTGGCATGTTGGGAATGCATTGCGACACCCGGTCATACAGTGCCCATTGTACCTGGGGTCAGCGTTCCTGCTGTATAGCCATTGTCAGAGTGACCAGGGCGGTATACCCACGGGCACTGGCCTACTCAGGAGGACCCATGCAGACCGGGAACGGGAACACTACGAGTTTGGGAATGCATGGCCTGAACCTGTTTATCGTCGTTGACGGGTGGAAATGATTTAAGTAGAAGAGAGGGCGGTGTGGGGGCCCAGGGCAGTTGGTGACGTCACAGTAGGGGCGCGTGCATGTGTGTGCATGTGTATGTGCGTGCGTGTGTGCGTGCGTGCGTGTGTGTGTGTGTGTGTGTGTGTGTGTGTGTGTGTGTGTGTGTGTGTGTGTGTGGGGGTGTGTGTGTGTGCGTGTGTGTGTGTGTGTGTGTGTGTGTGTGTGTGTGTTTCAAAAGTGAATAAAGGGCCCATGTTGGGGTGTATTGTTTGGTGTTCATTCTTAAAGACAGTGGGTGTTTTATTGTTTTTCTAAAGGATGGGTTTAGCGTGACTGTAATTAGTGAATGGACAGGATGAGGTTCCCTTTATGGGACGGGAGCTGAGAAGGCTTTTGGAGTGTGATGGGATACTGTACACTATTTCCAATGCAGCTAGAACAACAGGAGACTGAATAGTGTATTGAATAGATCTTTCTATCAGTGAGGGCCGTGACCACAGGCAAAAGGGCAGTGAATCTTATACATTTAAAACAAAGATAGGCTCAGGATGGGGGTGGATGGTGAGCTGGAGGGTGAGGGCGGTTTACAGATCAGCATGGGGGATTCTATTCCCTGTAGGATGGGGAGATGACATGGTTTTTGGATTAATAGCATTGTGACTCCCCTGTCATAAAGGTTTGTGTACACATTGGTGAATGAAGGGTCACCGTGTTGGGGGGAGATTGTGGCTCTTATGTATGACTTTAGTCTCATTTTGTATTAAGACTGAGTGGGGGACAGTGGGTATGGCTGGATGGACATGCTGCAACATGTTTGATGTTGTCAACAAGGAGAGAGGATGGATCACATTACCTAACTATGGTCCTATTCCCCAGCATGGGTTAGGCTAACTATACAGTAAGGTCCATGGCAGTAGAAGAATGGTCACACATCAGGGGGTGGTGTAAAACAATGATAGCCTACTGCTAAGCTCAGTGACCACAACACAGGGTGTGTAGAAACAGGGCATGCACTTTTAGTGGACAATATATATATTTTTTCCAGTATGCACACATGGATATAGTTATAGAAACCTATTACCTAGCCAAATGTGAGAAATTCCATACATGAAAATAAAAGAATAAATAAGTAATGAAAAACAGCCGATCTACCTGCTCACAGAACGAGGCGACATGGAGAGAGAGAGTAAGATGTGACAGGGGGGTAGACGCTGACAGATCTACAGTACAATTATGGCTTTTACTGAGGTTATGTTGATCGTTTTGAGGGGGCAAACATATAATTTATCGATTGGGTCTCGAGATAAATAAATACCATTTAAATAAAAAACGTTTGGTAGCAATTAGTATACACAGAGTTTTAAAAGGTTATAGTGCAAATAATATTAACAGACCAGTAAATATTTAGTTATTATTTGTTTTTACATTAGCAAGCCTTAACTAACTATGCCATGGTGTCTGACATGAATTTCGTGGTCAAACCTTAACACAGTTAATGGTTATTACCAACAACACTCATTAGTTAAAATTATATAATGAAATATTATAACACACACATTTCATCCTTCAGCAGGATTTGAAAGCTTTGAAAAAACTATGTAGTACTGTATTTAAAGAAAAATGCGTTACACATGCTCTTACAGAAATTATACGAAAACAACAGATCCACAATCTCACAATTAGTTTACTCTTTACTGTCACTTGACAACAATAACAATGTCTGAGGGATGTAGATTCTTTCTGTTTTTTCTTCCTATTTATATATTTTCAATACATGATATGGCAAGCCGTGTAAGGGGACGATAGTAATTAGACAACTTATTGTTTATTATGTTGTGTAGGGTAAGTACGATTGTAATGAGCCTGTACCGTACATGAGCCTCACACCATGTACGGTACATTTACAGTAAAACATTTAAGCCCATGCATAAGCATACTATTTAGTGTTTTATCTATGACAATATTGTATTTCACTGGCTGTATAGCGGACAAGTATAGAGGATCAGCTATTCATTTACACTGTAGTTATCTATTTTCCTCTCACTACATATTTGTTTTCCCACTACGATTAAAAAAGCTCACCCTCATACACATCGTCACAACTACAAAAGCCAGTACATCAACAAAACATCAGCACCCCTACACATTACAGCAGGACAACGCCAAAACACATGACAAAATGCAAAACATGAAACCGAAAAGTCACAATATTTTACTAACAATGTGCTCAATAGACTAGTTTCAACAACAGCCGTTAATCCTATAAGACAGGTGGTAACATAAGGCTATAATATATGGTATAGCCAGTTTGAATAATAGTTTGACTGCATGATTGAAGGCTTTATTAGAAGTTTGCATATAGGAATGGGTGCCGTTTCGTAACAGTACAGTTAATTCAATGGTACAAGGACAACTAAAACGAGATCGTAGTATGGTTTTTAGCTTATTTTCACAGGAAATCATTCTTTATCTTTTATAACATTGAATAACAGGCAGATAAAAGAGTAGTTCCCATACTGGGAGTTGAACCCGGGCTGGTGGGGATGAAAACCACGAATACTAACCGCTAGACCATACGGGATGCAATTCCTACAAACTGTACACAGTATATCAATCATAAAGTGTAGAGGACCAACTATACAACACAACTATGCAACATCTACTGGCCTGCATAATACCTACAGTAATCAACTATTGTATATTTAGCACAAATATACACCACCACCAGAAATCATCAGCATCGTCACTGCACATTGGGAGTAGCGCACAAATCATAACACACAAAACATTAAAAAACATAACTCTTACATTCACGCGAAGACAAAATACACAATATGTTCTAACAATAAAGTGTTCAACAGACTTTTGCTCAACAACCTTTTAATATCAATTGACTGTGTAAATAACTGAAAGTTTTTTTTTATTATTTTTTTTGCATAGGCGATGGGAAAGTATGGTTATACAACACAACTATGCAACATCAACAGGCCTGCATAATACCTACAGTAATCAACTACTGTATATTCAGCACAAATATACACCACCAACAGAAATCATCAGCATCGTCACTGCACATTGGGAGTAGCACACAAAACATAACACACAAAACATTAAAAAACATAACTCTTGCATTCACGTGAAGACAAAATACACAATATGTTCTAACAATAAAGTGTTCAACAGACTTTTGCTCAACAACCTTTTAATATCAATTGACTGTGTAAATAACTGAAAGTTTTTTTTTATTATTTTTTTTGCATAGGTGATGAGAAAGTATGGTTTTTCAATGTATAGTTTGGATATTTGTTTTTGTCATTTTACTGTTACTGTTAATGATAGGATCATGGTTTACCTATAGTCATAGCTATGGATATGCATCTTTATGTATAACCTTGTTTATCTGAACTCAATCTGGAGTGTTTTCTAAATGCCTAAACACTTCACTAATACATAGCAAAATATGATATCCTAGAAAACACATTAACATCAAACATCACCTATAGCAATTTGTGTCTACAGTACACTATCTACACTACAGTATACTGTGCATACTAAAACGTGTAAGATTCACCATTGAATTTCGTGAGATGAAAACCTACTGTACGTTTTTAAAAGCGTGAATAAACTTTAACTATGCCTAAAACAACATAACAACTTAGATGAAATTTTGTTGCAGAGGTGCATACTATCTTATCTCATGCATGTTGCTATATGCTAGACGTCACAGAAGGTGCTTCTAGTGCGCAGTGGGGTCTTCTTTTAACATCTCACTCACATAATATCTCTATCACCTCAATCTATGCACCAACACTCTATTTCTCTGACAATTCACAATGCTACAATTTGTTTCTCCTAAGCCAATAACAATTTGTTATCAAAATCTGTAACTTATGTGACAATAAAGATACATATGATTCTATAAACATATGTCATTACTACCCATTTAAGTGAATAACACATTTGTAATTCATCTGATAGTTTATTATACAGGGGGAAATGCAAGTCATTCAAGGATTGAAAATGTTTGGTGTAAAACACTAGCTAGTTTTGACTACACACACAAATCATTTATTTTTTCTCCCTGAAATTTATGTTGTTCACATTAAAATTGTACACACTACACTCATCCTAGGACAACATGTGTAGGCAGTTTAGCCATATGTAACAGTACTAGAGGTATATACATTTGGTAAAATATAGTATACAAGAATGCATGAACAACATAGCTGAAAGTGGTGTACAAATATATGCATAAAAAAATCGAAAATATAATTTATTCACAGTAACAACGTATGCATCAATTATTAAGGTGTTTATACTTTATCTAATAATTCTATAGTTCTACAGATGGCGAGTTCCTCCAGAATGTAACAAGTTCATTCAGAACTGCACACGTTTTCTTGTCTTTACCCAATACCAGATTGGCATTAACAATCGCCTTGATATATCCTGGAATATCTTTAACACCCTTCAATTCGTGTAGAAAAGTTTCACACACACCTTGCACTCTAGATGTTGTTGTAATAATACCACGAGTTTCCAACACATGCATGATTCCTGAAATAAATCGCTCAGTCCACAGTCTTTTCATTAATTCTTCAAAATGATTGAACAAATATCTTGATGGTTGGGATAGACACTGGTGTTGGGCTGGGGTGGGATGATCTATTTCACAACCGTCACAATCCTCTTTCCATTGATCAGTTATTACAGAATCCACTAGCATTGCTACGCATACTTTTATAATACGCAGAAAGCGTGAACCGAGCAAAGTTGCAGGTTGATCCAGATCCAGTGGTGATGTCACTGGGGAGGGCCATGAAAGCGTTGGTGATGAGGAGAAAAGAAGAATTTATTTCCAACTTTAAAATATGAATATAACACACTTATAAACAGTATATATATACATTATATACTGCAAAACTATTCTCTCAAACTACTTTCTCAAATAATTTTCTGGAACACCTCATTTTGTGATTCTTATCCTATCCAAACTTATATTAAAGTAGCCAATCAACCAATCAATGCTGAATCATTAGTATTAGTTTTATTCACCTATTTTAATTACAAACATTATGCCAACAACACTTTTGGCTGCATAAGAAGTGAGGTAAAATGTACCTGTCTAGTGAAACAAAACAAATTTCAACATTATTACAATATAACCAACATTCTTTAAAAATTTTGACCAAATATTTAGTATAATGTAGTTGATATTTTTTATTTTGAGAAGAAAACATGTACACATATATACAATGATAATGATAAACAACATAACTGGCGGAATCATCATACAAAAAAAATACTATGGGGTAAAGCTACGTTTTTCTTTTTTTAATGCTTACAAGATTGTATGAACACTGTAATGAATGTGGACACTATACAATATAGACTATGCACTTTCTTCCCTGTAACATTGTATTTTAATAAATGATTCATGAATTCTCTAGCAATACTATAGCTCAGTACTTGGTTCTACAGATGGTGAGTTTATCCAGAAAGGAATGAGTTTGTTCATTACATTATGGTGTGTCACATCATCACCCATTTCATCAGCTGCGATATCTAACCTCAGTTCATTAAGAAAGACTTCGCAGACACCTTGCACTCTCGCTTCTGTAGTAATAATACCACGAGTTTCTAACACATGCATGATTCCTGAAATAAATCGCTCTGTCCATAGCATTTTGATAAATTCTTTATAATGAGCAAATACATAATAACGTGACACCGGATAACTAGTTTGCGCCCCATCGCACCAATTATGTGTCAAACAACAACAGACTAAGTAATGATCGGGATCTTACATTAGTCTGTTGTTGTTTGACACATAATTGGTGCGATGGGGCGCAAACTAGTTATCCGGTGTCACGTTATTATGTATTTGCTCATTATAAAGAATTTATCAAAATGCTATGGACAAAGCGATTTATTTCAGGAATCATGCATGTGTTAGAAACTCGTGGTATTATTACTACAGAAGCGAGAGTGCAAGGTGTCTGCGAAGTCTTTCTTAATGAACTGAGGTTAGATATCGCAGCTGATGAAATGGGTGATGATGTGACACACCATAATGTAATGAACAAACTCATTCCTTTCTGGATAAACTCACCATCTGTAGAACCAAGTACTGAGCTATAGTATTGCTAGAGAATTCATGAATCATTTATTAAAATACAATGTTACAGGGAAGAAAGTGCATAGTCTATATTGTATAGTGTCCACATTCATTACAGTGTTCATACAATCTTGTAAGCATTAAAAAAAGAAAAACGTAGCTTTACCCCATAGTATTTTTTTTGTATGATGATTCCGCCAGTTATGTTGTTTATCATTATCATTGTATATATGTGTACATGTTTTCTTCTCAAAATAAAAAATATCAACTACATTATACTAAATATTTGGTCAAAATTTTTAAAGAATGTTGGTTATATTGTAATAATGTTGAAATTTGTTTTGTTTCACTAGACAGGTACATTTTACCTCACTTCTTATGCAGCCAAAAGTGTTGTTGGCATAATGTTTGTAATTAAAATAGGTGAATAAAACTAATACTAATGATTCAGCATTGATTGGTTGATTGGCTACTTTAATATAAGTTTGGATAGGATAAGAATCACAAAATGAGGTGTTCCAGAAAATTATTTGAGAAAGTAGTTTGAGAGAATAGTTTTGCAGTATATAATGTATATATATACTGTTTATAAGTGTGTTATATTCATATTTTAAAGTTGGAAATAAATTCTTCTTTTCTCCTCATCACCAACGCTTTCATGGCCCTCCCCAGTGACATCACCACTGGATCTGGATCAACCTGCAACTTTGCTCGGTTCACGCTTTCTGCGTATTATAAAAGTATGCGTAGCAATGCTAGTGGATTCTGTAATAACTGATCAATGGAAAGAGGATTGTGACGGTTGTGAAATAGATCATCCCACCCCAGCCCAACACCAGTGTCTATCCCAACCATCAAGATATTTGTTCAATCATTTTGAAGAATTAATGAAAAGACTGTGGACTGAGCGATTTATTTCAGGAATCATGCATGTGTTGGAAACTCGTGGTATTATTACAACAACATCTAGAGTGCAAGGTGTGTGTGAAACTTTTCTACACGAATTGAAGGGTGTTAAAGATATTCCAGGATATATCAAGGCGATTGTTAATGCCAATCTGGTATTGGGTAAAGACAAGAAAACGTGTGCAGTTCTGAATGAACTTGTTACATTCTGGAGGAACTCGCCATCTGTAGAACTATAGAATTATTAGATAAAGTATAAACACCTTAATAATTGATGCATACGTTGTTACTGTGAATAAATTATATTTTCGATTTTTTTATGCATATATTTGTACACCACTTTCAGCTATGTTGTTCATGCATTCTTGTATACTATATTTTACCAAATGTATATACCTCTAGTACTGTTACATATGGCTAAACTGCCTACACATGTTGTCCTAGGATGAGTGTAGTGTGTACAATTTTAATGTGAACAACATAAATTTCAGGGAGAAAAAATAAATGATTTGTGTGTGTAGTCAAAACTAGCTAGTGTTTTACACCAAACATTTTCAATCCTTGAATGACTTGCATTTCCCCCTGTATAATAAACTATCAGATGAATTACAAATGTGTTATTCACTTAAATGGGTAGTAATGACATATGTTTATAGAATCATATGTATCTTTATTGTCACATAAGTTACAGATTTTGATAACAAATTGTTATTGGCTTAGGAGAAACAAATTGTAGCATTGTGAATTGTCAGAGAAATAGAGTGTTGGTGCATAGATTGAGGTGATAGAGATATTATGTGAGTGAGATGTTAAAAGAAGACCCCACTGCGCACTAGAAGCACCTTCTGTGACGTCTAGCATATAGCAACATGCATGAGATAAGATAGTATGCACCTCTGCAACAAAATTTCATCTAAGTTGTTATGTTGTTTTAGGCATAGTTAAAGTTTATTCACGCTTTTAAAAACGTACAGTAGGTTTTCATCTCACGAAATTCAATGGTGAATCTTACACGTTTTAGTATGCACAGTATACTGTAGTGTAGATAGTGTACTGTAGACACAAATTGCTATAGGTGATGTTTGATGTTAATGTGTTTTCTAGGATATCATATTTTGCTATGTATTAGTGAAGTGTTTAGGCATTTAGAAAACACTCCAGATTGAGTTCAGATAAACAAGGTTATACATAAAGATGCATATCCATAGCTATGACTATAGGTAAACCATGATCCTATCATTAACAGTAACAGTAAAATGACAAAAACAAATATCCAAACTATACATTGAAAAACCATACTTTCTCATCACCTATGCAAAAAAAATAATAAAAAAAAACTTTCAGTTATTTACACAGTCAATTGATATTAAAAGGTTGTTGAGCAAAAGTCTGTTGAACACTTTATTGTTAGAACATATTGTGTATTTTGTCTTCACGTGAATGCAAGAGTTATGTTTTTTAATGTTTTGTGTGTTATGTTTTGTGTGCTACTCCCAATGTGCAGTGACGATGCTGATGATTTCTGTTGGTGGTGTATATTTGTGCTGAATATACAGTAGTTGATTACTGTAGGTATTATGCAGGCCTGTTGATGTTGCATAGTTGTGTTGTATAACCATACTTTCCCATCGCCTATGCAAAAAAAATAATAAAAAAAAACTTTCAGTTATTTACACAGTCAATTGATATTAAAAGGTTGTTGAGCAAAAGTCTGTTGAACACTTTATTGTTAGAACATATTGTGTATTTTGTCTTCGCGTGAATGTAAGAGTTATGTTTTTTAATGTTTTGTGTGTTATGATTTGTGCGCTACTCCCAATGTGCAGTGACGATGCTGATGATTTCTGGTGGTGGTGTATATTTGTGCTAAATATACAATAGTTGATTACTGTAGGTATTATGCAGGCCAGTAGATGTTGCATAGTTGTGTTGTATAGTTGGTCCTCTACACTTTATGATTGATATACTGTGTACAGTTTGTAGGAATTGCATCCCGTATGGTCTAGCGGTTAGTATTCGTGGTTTTCATCCCCACCAGCCCGGGTTCAACTCCCAGTATGGGAACTACTCTTTTATCTGCCTGTTATTCAATGTTATAAAAGATAAAGAATGATTTCCTGTGAAAATAAGCTAAAAACCATACTACGATCTCGTTTTAGTTGTCCTTGTACCATTGAATTAACTGTACTGTTACGAAACGGCACCCATTCCTATATGCAAACTTCTAATAAAGCCTTCAATCATGCAGTCAAACTATTATTCAAACTGGCTATACCATATATTATAGCCTTATGTTACCACCTGTCTTATAGGATTAACGGCTGTTGTTGAAACTAGTCTATTGAGCACATTGTTAGTAAAATATTGTGACTTTTCGGTTTCATGTTTTGCATTTTGTCATGTGTTTTGGCGTTGTCCTGCTGTAATGTGTAGGGGTGCTGATGTTTTGTTGATGTACTGGCTTTTGTAGTTGTGACGATGTGTATGAGGGTGAGCTTTTTTAATCGTAGTGGGAAAACAAATATGTAGTGAGAGGAAAATAGATAACTACAGTGTAAATGAATAGCTGATCCTCTATACTTGTCCGCTATACAGCCAGTGAAATACAATATTGTCATAGATAAAACACTAAATAGTATGCTTATGCATGGGCTTAAATGTTTTACTGTAAATGTACCGTACATGGTGTGAGGCTCATGTACGGTACAGGCTCATTACAATCGTACTTACCCTACACAACATAATAAACAATAAGTTGTCTAATTACTATCGTCCCCTTACACGGCTTGCCATATCATGTATTGAAAATATATAAATAGGAAGAAAAAACAGAAAGAATCTACATCCCTCAGACATTGTTATTGTTGTCAAGTGACAGTAAAGAGTAAACTAATTGTGAGATTGTGGATCTGTTGTTTTCGTATAATTTCTGTAAGAGCATGTGTAACGCATTTTTCTTTAAATACAGTACTACATAGTTTTTTCAAAGCTTTCAAATCCTGCTGAAGGATGAAATGTGTGTGTTATAATATTTCATTATATAATTTTAACTAATGAGTGTTGTTGGTAATAACCATTAACTGTGTTAAGGTTTGACCACGAAATTCATGTCAGACACCATGGCATAGTTAGTTAAGGCTTGCTAATGTAAAAACAAATAATAACTAAATATTTACTGGTCTGTTAATATTATTTGCACTATAACCTTTTAAAACTCTGTGTATACTAATTGCTACCAAACGTTTTTTATTTAAATGGTATTTATTTATCTCGAGACCCAATCGATAAATTATATGTTTGCCCCCTCAAAACGATCAACATAACCTCAGTAAAAGCCATAATTGTACTGTAGATCTGTCAGCGTCTACCCCCCTGTCACATCTTACTCTCTCTCTCCATGTCGCCTCGTTCTGTGAGCAGGTAGATCGGCTGTTTTTCATTACTTATTTATTCTTTTATTTTCATGTATGGAATTTCTCACATTTGGCTAGGTAATAGGTTTCTATAACTATATCCATGTGTGCATACTGGAAAAAATATATATATTGTCCACTAAAAGTGCATGCCCTGTTTCTACACACCCTGTGTTGTGGTCACTGAGCTTAGCAGTAGGCTATCATTGTTTTACACCACCCCCTGATGTGTGACCATTCTTCTACTGCCATGGACCTTACTGTATAGTTAGCCTAACCCATGCTGGGGAATAGGACCATAGTTAGGTAATGTGATCCATCCTCTCTCCTTGTTGACAACATCAAACATGTTGCAGCATGTCCATCCAGCCATACCCACTGTCCCCCACTCAGTCTTAATACAAAATGAGACTAAAGTCATACATAAGAGCCACAATCTCCCCCCAACACGGTGACCCTTCATTCACCAATGTGTACACAAACCTTTATGACAGGGGAGTCACAATGCTATTAATCCAAAAACCATGTCATCTCCCCATCCTACAGGGAATAGAATCCCCCATGCTGATCTGTAAACCGCCCTCACCCTCCAGCTCACCATCCACCCCCATCCTGAGCCTATCTTTGTTTTAAATGTATAAGATTCACTGCCCTTTTGCCTGTGGTCACGGCCCTCACTGATAGAAAGATCTATTCAATACACTATTCAGTCTCCTGTTGTTCTAGCTGCATTGGAAATAGTGTACAGTATCCCATCACACTCCAAAAGCCTTCTCAGCTCCCGTCCCATAAAGGGAACCTCATCCTGTCCATTCACTAATTACAGTCACGCTAAACCCATCCTTTAGAAAAACAATAAAACACCCACTGTCTTTAAGAATGAACACCAAACAATACACCCCAACATGGGCCCTTTATTCACTTTTGAAACACACACACACACACACACACACACACACACACACGCACACACACACACCCCCACACACACACACACACACACACACACACACACACACACACACACACACACACACGCACGCACGCACACACGCACGCACATACACATGCACACACATGCACGCGCCCCTACTGTGACGTCACCAACTGCCCTGGGCCCCCACACCGCCCTCTCTTCTACTGATTTAAACTAGTGAAAACAGCAGATCTACAAGCACACAACGCCTCGCGGTGCGAGGCGTTGTGTGCTTGTAGATCTGCTGTTTTCACTACTTTTGTGCGACAGCCTTGTATGATGAAGCAGGGCTTTACTTTGCGAAAAAAATTACAATTTGAAACTTGGAGATACAAGGTTTCTGCCCGACAGTGACGTTATGCATTGTACTGTATTTGTTGCACCCTTTCTCAGAGTATACAGGGCGGTACCCACTACCGTACGCAGTGGCGTAAAGTAACTTAGTATGTTTACTTAAGTACTGTATTTAAGTACAACTTGAGGTATTTGTACTTTACTTGAGTGTTTCCTATTTCCAGTACTTTAACTTCTACTCTACTACTACATCTCGGATCCAAATATTGCACTTTTACTCCACTACATTTATTTGAAAACTTGAGTTATTAGTTACTTTGCAGACATATACGGAGGATCCCTGATGCCATCAAGAACAAACTAATGTCGTAGACACGAGTTCCATTCTACTTAAGATACATGCATACATGAATCCATACTAGACATTGCCTAACAATTAAAGGGGAAGACCACCCATTTTCAATATTGAACTATCAAAATCAATCCTCCAGTTTTAGGCAACACAGAAGGGGGGGGGGGGGGGTGAACTTTTTTTCTATTTCCACACAACTCCTCTAAGGTATATTAATGACATAGTTCAATATTGAAAATGGGTGGTCTTCCCCTTTGAGGCAGCTATCCAATATTCACAACGTGTGTGTGGTGCGTGTGCACGTGCGCGTGTGTGCGTGTATGCGTGTGTGTGTGTGCGTGTGAGTGAGTGAGAGTGTGAAATAGTTTATTAAAAATGAATAAAATCTTGATGGATGACAGTTGATGATAACATTAAAGTTTATTACCCACATCAATCATCAATAAAGTTAATCCCGTATTAACAATTAATTAAGAAATACTTTATATCAAATATTTAAAAAATCGAATGAAGTCGTTACTGCAAGTCTAATCAAAATATTTGTTAAATACATTTTGTTGGCAAAAAAACACAGAGAGAGAGAGAGAGAGAGAGAGAGAGAGAGAGAGAGAGAGAGAGAGAGAGAGAATAAAGAGAGAGAGAGAGAGGCGCAACACCAGCATAAACAATGTGCTCTTAAAGAAATACTTAATTTCATAGCGCCGGAGAAAACATACATCAAAGAAATCTAGAAACAGGATAAGAAGGAACAATTTGTTCAACTCATAAATGTTCCCCTTCAAGAAATCTGCATATTTCTCAGATAAAATACAAGCTATCCGTCAGACAACCAACAACCTCTGTTGCTATAGGCAGTTGCTAAGGAGTTTGAAGCAGCCGAAACAGGTAAAAAACAAAGACGACAAAAAGGATTAAAAAGAAGGAGAAAAGACATAAGAAGCTAGAAAACCTCAAAGTAAAGCTTGTCAAGGACTCCACAAAAGATCAGCCGCAGCTAAAAGCCTTTAACGAAACAAGGAGTTGAGATTCAGTCCCGTAAACTTTTGAAACGCTGTCGTGCCAGTAGGGATGGGACGATACGCGATGTTATCGTTTATCGCGATAAAAAACAGTCACGATAATCGTATCGTGGAGATTTAATTTATCGTGATATCGTCCTCCGTCATGCACTGGGATCAATTCACCTTTTATTTGCTGACCTGCATATCCGGTACCACTTAAACCCTCTAGAATTGGTAAAAGGAACTTATAACTTGATACTTCAAACTTGATACAGTCTTTTTTTCACTCTCTATCAGATGTCTTTGCCAAAAAATTGTCGATCTACAAGCTCACAACGCGTCACAACGTGACGCGTTGTGAGCTTGTAGATCTGCTATTTTTTGGCAAATGTTCCGCCCCAGGATAATGGATTTAGATTATCGTGATAATATCGTAAATCGCAATTTCTTTTGTCACAATAATCGTGATATGAAATGTTCATATCGTCCCATCCCTACGTGCCAGTTTACCAGAGGAGGCTGTTAAACCAAACCTTACAATGGATGGAGCTTCAAAAGAAAATGGACTGAGTTTCAGGAACTTGGCCACAACACCCAGAAGGCACATCTCAAGTGAAACAGGAGGAAAAACGTTAAACCTCAAAAGCCCGACTACTAAAGGAGAATCCTGAGCCTCATAAGTATATGGCCGTAGTCCTTAGAGGTTCTTGCGTTAGTCTCGCATGAACTAACACAATGCTTAATTTGTAACGACCAGTGGTTATTGAGAACATCAAAACTCGAATTGTAATTATCTTGCTTGAGACGAACACAGTGCAGTGAATCCATAACATACACAGTGTCCTGCAGGCTTTAGAGACATTGGTACCGTCACATGAATATGTAAAACATGGTAGAGACTCAGGAGGTATAATCATAAACAGGAGGTAAGTGTATAATCACTGCGAAGCAAGGAAGATACTGTACAACATGTCTGATGCTGTGTTCAATCCTGTATAGTTTGAGTGGCGCGAATACATACAAAGTGAATGCAAAGAGGAGCGCGAACGTGCTCGGCGCAAACATCCTAACGGGCCCCCCAGTTGGAAAAATCCAAGTGAAGTGATCTTCGCTTCCCCCTAACTCCACTCATCGCGTCCTGACAGCCAATCAGCGTTGATGTTGTCCGGAGACACGGAAATGTTTTGGTTGTTTGGTTCTGGGACTGCTTTTTTCCAGGTGTTTTGCCTTGATTCTCACCGTTTTATTATTAAGCGTAAAGCAAACATCTTTGGCTTTTTTACCAAAACACTGCAAATACATTAGTAGCCTAAATAAACATGTTCACCAGAAAAAATAGGGAGAAAAAGTTCAACTCATTTTGGCAAAAGGGGTCATTCCACAAAGTCATTGAAAGTGTTGTAGGAAGAAATGCGTAAGACCTAATTATTTCATTTATTACTTTGAACAAGGACGGGGGGCGTGAGTTTCCTATAGTTTGAGCTCCGCACTTTTCGTCATCTATATTAATGAACCAGCAACCCTGCTGGGACCCAACTGCAGCCCCCTGGACTTTCCCTTGGCGATACGGAAGTAAAATGACTCCTGTATGCCGATGACCTTGTTCCATACCTTCCCACAGAAGCAGAGCTATAAAAGCCTCCCACACATATGGCTACGACTGCGGGCTCTCAACATAAATCTCAGGAAAAGTAAAATCATCATATTCTAAAAAGAAAAGGACAAGAAATGCAGATCTGCTACTTTTCATTGGATATTTAACTCATTTAACGCTGATCCCGAGTATAGTCGTGAGAAATACTCGAGTATTTAGAGTGCCGATCCCGAGTATACTCGCGTAAAATACTGTAGAGTAACACAGGCACTCTTACCCTACGGTCCGTTGGAAAGTCCTGGCACGATTGGACTCGCGGATTCATCATCATCGCGGATCCACGTGCACAAAATAGTAATCCCTTAACATGGAGGCCGACGGTCGATCTCATCTTTAATGTCCATTTTCTCCAAAAAACACTTTTAAAGCCAAGGATGGCATTAGATTCTCGCTACAATAACGTAATAACAAAGGCAACGATCGGCCATTACAGCAACGGTATGGGATGACGATCGCTTCCGTTGAATGACGTCATGACGTCAACCCGGAAATGTTTACGCAATGGACTTCTGGCCTTCAAAATAAGAGAATGGCCGCTGATGGAGCCTGCGAGAGGCACGCTGGACATTTTAACCCGTTCATGTCTGGAGCACTAAATGGGTTAACAAAGTACAACTTACTTTGTGTCAAACATCTGTGCCTAACTTTGGTCTCACAGCCAACGCACTAAACGACAAAGCCTCTGAGCTTTCCACTCAGCTAGAAAAACCCCAATTTCAAATATTAATCCCTGTTAAAATTTGGCTGAAGACATTTGAAAGTGTAATCCTGCCAATCGCATTATGCGGCGAGCGAGATCTGCGGTGGCCCGGCGAGCCATTTACAGTAGAACCCAGGTAAATGGGCCAAAAACCCAGTGGAGCTATTCCTGCACAGAACGCTGTCGAATATTAAACATTCACAGAAAAACCAAAGCCTCCGGGACAGAGTTAGGCGAGCTATCTATTAATGTCCAAAAAAAGACCACTCAAATTTCTCCATCACTTTAACCCATTCAGGCCGAGAATTATTGAATAACTATTGAAACTATTGAAAAATAGCAGATATACAAGCTCACAGCGTGAGCTTGTAGATCTGCTATTTTTGAAAAATCATGAAGATTTGTGCACATCTTTGAATAGATACTTTTTTAAAGGGAACATTTGTAACTCAAATATTTGCTTCTGTGGGGTCCCTGGTACAATATTTTGAGATGGGGGTCCATGGCCAAATACATACAATTTTGGGGGGTCCTTCACATGAAAAAGTTTGAGCACCGCCGACATAGAAACATATCTTTTTTTCAAAAAACCTTAGAAGGATTTAGAAGACACTTATGCACCTGTTTCCGCGGGAGTTTACTGGAGATTATTTGGACCTGTTTGGACCACACTTCCGGTTTAACAGCAGACATACAAGCTCACGTCGCGTCGCAGATGCAACCGTTGTGAGCTTGCAAGTCACACTCGGCTGCGGCGCCGGAAGCTCGGTACAGCGTCTGCGCAATGCACTATGGGGCGTTGGAAAGTCGTGGATAGAATCGGGTCAAACTATTCAAAGAAATGCACACATTTTCACGATTTTTCAAAAATAGCAGATCTACAGGCTCGCGGCGCGGCACTCGGTGCCGCGCTGTGAGCTTGTATATCTGCTATTTTTCAATAGCTAAAGCATTAAATGATGCGCAATGATGCGTACCCGGTCTACCTGGCTTAAATCAAGTCCTGAAAAAGTCATTGCAATTTCAAGCACCGACTGTCCCAGGAGCTGAATCCATCAAACAGCCCCCGATGTCATCTGGTTCTGAAACCCTCCAGATAATGGACCTGCCAATAATAACACCGCGGGTTCAGAGCAGCACTGCAACTGCTTACCAAAACCGAATTAGGGCAAACCAAAACATTCATCAAATCAAAAACAGTTTTGGAGTATTGGGATAGTCTCCGAACTCAAAACAAAACTTAATTGCCTTCTGGCCGTGCACAGAGAATACAAATTGGACGGAGTATCCTCCACTCTTGTCAGTGATGATGGAAAGCAGAGACGGATCCTGAACAAATACTAGGCGTTCAGTGGCTGTTGAGAGAAACAGGAAGGTATACAGAGAAACATGAGCAGAGGATAGTGCAGGGGTTTTCAAAGTGGGTGACGGGGCACCTTGGGGTGCCGCGATGGCAGTCCAGGGGTGCCGCAAGATCATTTGATAATATTTGGAATTCATTTGGACACTTAAAACAATATTTAGTATCATTTTAAACTTGAAGTACAAAGTTATTTTCTGTCAGTTCTAATCAAAATGGCTTTTATCTCAACGTTTTACTCGCAACATAATCGCTAAAATATGGCATAAATATAAGGTGTTGATAGTGGAAATAATGAATATAATATTTATAGGGGTGCCCTGAGCCAAAAAGGTTTGGGAACCCCTGAGATAATGTGCTCACTGCATTCCAAACGGAAAGAGGTAAATGAAAAGAGAGAATATTTCCAAGGTTAAATAGTATAATTCAGACCTGGCCATTGCCCGTGTAGGGTTAGCAAATTACAAAATAAACACATTTTCAAATGTTACCTAATGCATGGACTAAAGCTGCATTGCTTTTAATTAGATTTTTTTTTAACACATACATGGACATAATGCGTACATCAGCACGTGTGCGTGATCATTGGATCGTTGTCTCAATAACAAGCAGGTGGTCAGACTGGTCACACGTCAAGACGACCTGTCTTTACCTTACCCATCAAAAATGCCGAATGGCGGGTTTTCAACAAAAATTGGACTGCTAAGTATTTCTTTACTGAAGTCAGAGGTAAAGCCGTGTGTTTAGTTTGCGGGGAGCACATCTTGCGGGGAGCACTGCCTTTTGGCCCGGCCCTCCACAATATTTTCTGTAGTTCATGTGGCCCCATGGAAAAAGTTATTGCCCACCCCTGGTATAATTTCACACGTTTCTATAACCACTTAGCATTATATACTTTGTCACTGTACGCCAATGTGAAAATTAGATAAGCTCACAACGCATCTTGCTAACTTGTAGGCTGTTTTTTTTTTTCCTTTTTGCCCACAATGACTTGCCCAAAATAGAGATGCCAGGTTTAATGTGGTTAAGCTCAGTAATAATAATCACAGAATTAAATTTATTGTGGCCAGATACATTGAGTAAGTAACGCCTCAATGTCTATAGTCTATAACTGTTGTCACATTGTTGACATTGTGACATCACATTGTTGTGACATCACCTCATCAAAGATCAAAACCTTAATTACGGCCTTGTACATTTTATGTCCATATATGGAGATCCCTGTCCTCTACATCTGATTCCCTGATGGAGCCCACTGGATCATCACCTAGATCTCCATATATGGAGCTGACCTGTTAAGCCTCGATCAGAGTCCAGGGTGAAGAGCTATCCACCGCGAATTTTAGGTGGAAAACTTTCCACCTCAAGTCAGAAAATAAGTGAAGGCCATCATAGTCAGTCACGGTGGAGTCCTATTCACCGTGACTGACTGATCTAGATCAACCAATCAGTGAACGGGGTGAAGAGCCTATCTGTCTGATAGTAAAAACAGAGAGATGTGTCGGGACTTGCGGTGGAAAGCTCTTCACCGCGAGGAATGACGCAACGTTGTAGTTTCATGACTCAAAAAGACTACACAGTGGTGGATAGCCTTCCACCGCAGTGGATAGCCTTCCACCGCGGAGCCGACTCTGACCGAGGCTTTAGGGTAACCACACTGCGTGACCTCGCTTTTTGCCCTTTGGCGTCTTACTGGTTTATCTAAACAAAATCTCTAATTGCATACTCACAACTTATACACAGTGAAAGATCAGAGAGAAAGTTAAAGAGCAATTTAGTGACGTACGTGTGTGTGTGTGTGTGTGTGTGCGTGTGTGTGTGTGTGAGTGGGTGTGCAGTGAGAGAGAGAGGGAGAGAGTGAGAGAGAAAATTGGTGTACGTGATGATAAAAAAAAACATCTACGTGTTGGCTGTGTGCCATGCTGTATCAGAAACCTGAGGTCTCGTGTTTATTAGCCTCGTTCCACACACGCTTTTATGTTGTTGCTATGGACAACTAACCTCTAGCTGAGGTGTGTGTGTGCGTGCGCGTGCATGCGTGTGTGCGTGTGTGTGTGTGCGTGTATGCGTGCATACTGAGCCTGTGAATAGTTTTGAAATAGCTGAGGTGAGCTGCGGACAGTGGCGTCAGTTCAGCAAAAGCTAAGGTACGGCAACATGACTGGTGTCTTGCACGCGCACCTTCGCGCGCGTGCAAGACACCAGTCATGTTGCCATACCTTAGCAACATGCATGATGAATGTATTTTAAGAAGTACATTTAATTGTTTTTCCCCTGTAGCCAAGGTATGGCAGCTGCCATACCTTGCCATACCCAGTTGACGCCTCTTGCTGTGGACTCCCCACGACTATCAGAGGTGCTGGCAATGATGTGTGGGAGGGGATCAGCTCATAGTCATAGCTGACCTGGGAGGGCGCCCTCTAGTGTGTGGTGGAGTTGTATAGGCTGCACTTACACTACAGTTATAGTGTGTGTGTGTGTGTGTGTGTGTGTGTGTGTGTGTGTGTGTGTGTGTGTGTGTGTGTGTGTGTGTGTGTGTGTGTGTGTGTGTGTGTGTGTGTGTGTGTGTGTGTGTGTGTGTGTGTGTGTGTGTGTGTGTGTGCGCACGCGCATGCACATATTCCTGTTATAGACTAATGGGTGAACTAATGAAATATAGAATGAATGAATGAATGAATGAATGAATGAATGAATGAATGCCTGGATGCATGGATACGTAGATGAATGAATGACTGTTTGATTATTAAAAATAGCGTGAATAATGCTGCTCTGGAGTCATCAGCGACGACAGAAACACAACTAAGCCAGAAGGCTTTTTTTTTCCATTGTCGTCCTCTGCAGGTTGGGGGAATTGTGCCCATCAAACCAAGGTTTATCGGGGACACGTGTCTAATTGGGGTCAAAATTGATGTCCCCAATTTGATTTCACTGCAGTTTGATGTAGTTACACTTTAATTATGTTTTCATAAGGGATACGCGTCCGGAGGTCTGGGATGTCTAGGACGGCATAGGCTTCTTGATAATACCGCCATCCATTTTATAAAGCATAATGTATAGTTCCTATTAATTAAATAACAATATATCGTCACTGTCGGGTGGAAACCTTGTATCTCCAAGTTTCAAATTTGATTTTTTTTTTCGCAAAGTAAAGCCCTGCTTCATCATACAAGGCCAGCACACAAAAGTAGTGAAAATAGCCGATCTACAAGCACACAACACCTCGCACCGCGAGGCGTTGAGTGCTTGTAGATCGGCTGTTTTCACTAGTTTAAATCATTTTTTAAAATGATAAATGCAAAACGAACGGTTTTGGACATACAAGGTTTTCACCCGACAACGACGATATAGTGCTTTTTATCCAAAGTGCTTTACTCATGCGCAGCGCGCGTGTGTTTGGGGTTGGTGCATGCACACGCATGCTTGCGTGCGTGCGTGCGCAAAGGGGGTTGTGAAGGGAGGGGTCTGCTACAGTTCAGGCCCTCCCGTGGGGCGACAGCACTACATCAGCTAATCTCCCGCTAACACAACACAACACAATGCTGCGCTATCAACTCTGGACAGATCAGCCATTGTTTCTGCGGGGGGTTTGGAAGGCATCCCAAGAATCTGACAGCCTTGTCGCCGAAATGATGGCAAGAGTCCACAAAAAAAGCCTTGTCAGTGAGATCTCATGTGTTACTTTCAAATGAGAAAGACGTTCATCCATGCAGAGCTCCCTGTCCGTGACACTGGCGGTGGTGGATTGTAACGAAGTACATTTACTTGAGTAGGCCTACTCTTTGCATTATTTCAAATATCTGTGCTTTACTAGAGTATTTTGAATATCTATACTCGAGTGGGGTTGTGTGCATTTGTCCTCTAAAGCAGTGGTTCTCAATCTGTGGGATTGGACCCCCAGGGGCCCCCAGATGATTAACTTAATGTGCAGCATTGTTTTCTCTCTCAACAGTAAACAAACCACGTGTCTAGAGGCTATCTAAACATTTCTAAAGTGACAATTTAAGGACTTTTTAAATGACAAATTAAACATTGGCCAAATTGTCAAATGTTAGAGGCAGAATTTGTAAAAATAGACGATCTACATGCTCACACGATCTGCTATTTCCACAATAAAACCGAGTTATACAAAATGTAATTCCTCAACTCTATAGTGCTCATCAGGGTGGGGGTTCCCCAATTAAAATATGATGATTATTTAGAGAGTAATGTCCCCTGTTAAAATATGATTATTTGGGGGGTCGCGGCCTGAAAAGGTTGAGAACCTTTTCAAACCTTTTGTGTCAAAGGCACAAAAGGACGAGGCCGCGGCGCTAATCGCTACGAACATATCCGTTTTTTATGACGCCAAAGCGAACGCCATTCTTTGTTTTCAGAATATTCCCTAAATGCTCAGACTGTCAACCTGAAAGGAGCCATTTCCATTAATAAAGAGCTTGCATTATGGGATGAAGCCTTCATCCCATAATGCATCTCTTTATCTCCTTCATCATGAAGGTGACAGCTCAAAAGTGGTTATGTTAGTAGTAAACAGAGTGCACCTCGGACGCTATATGGACTGACGGGACCTAAATCCCGCCAGGAAATGCCACCGCCCCAGTATAGAGCCACGTTGCCTTAATGTCCTTGTCATTATTTGGACTATAGCCATAGTAGTCAGCATCATGCTGTGTAAGCCATGGTAACAATCGCCCCGACCTGTTTATGATGTTCATTATCTGAGCCCCAGCGTCCGCACAATCGTCTGGTCTCCACTTGATTTGTTTCCTATTTGAAGCTGACCTACAGTCATAAATAGTGAGCACACACAAATATTTTGCCTTTCCTTTTATGTAGGGTGACCATACGTCCTCTTTTGCCCGGACATGTCCTCTTTTAGGGGGCTGTCCGGCCTGTCCGGGGGGGTTTTATAGATTCCTTCAAATGTCCGGGGTTTCGCGCATATCAGCGTTAAATCATGGGCATTTACAATGCACGTTCAGTGGTTCGTTTGTAAACACAGCGTGAAAGACGGATTTCCACCCCTTAACCCCGGAACGTGTATTATTCATACTACTCTGCTGTCTCCGCTGCGATCCCTCCCTCCCTCCCTCGTTCAGATGCGTCGCTGTTCAGACCAGACTCAGAGCAGAGCTCGGCAGCTTGCGCTGCGCAGAGCCGATTCAGCCGAACGATAGCACTGCAAACGCAATTAATGCTGGTTTACACTGATGAAATGCACGACAAGTGCCAGTGTTTTCGTCTTGGTGACCAAATGAGAAGCAGAGCGTTCACTCTGCAGTCTGCATTAAAAGCTGGCACTTCTGTGTCCATTCCATCACAACTAAAGGTATTTAGACACTGCAAAGTACAAGACAGTCTGTGCGAGGTGAGAGCTCTTCTGCTAACTAAATTGACAGAATATGTTTTTGTTGTAGGCTACAACCTTGTAAAGCTGAAGATACGGTGGTTTGAAGAAACCACCGTATATTTTATTTAGTTTCTTTGTAATACAAAGCTGAACGTTCATACAGGAGTCAAGAGCACTTTAAATCAGTGGATCTGTAAAGGGTCAATTTGGAACCCCCTCAAAAATAAATACATAACTAATAATATTAGTGGTATAGGGCAGTGGTTCTCAACCTGTGGGTCGGGACCCAGGGGGGGTCTCCAAATTATTTTGAGGGGTCCCCAGATGATTAACTTGATGTGCAACATTGTTTTCTCACTCAACAGTATGAGTACCTCTAAAATGGCAAATTAAACAAATATTAGAGGCAGAAATTGTGAAAATAGCCGATCTACCAAGCATGTAGATCTGCTATTTTCTCAATAGAATAGAATTATACAAAATGTAATGCCTCAACTGTAGTGTTTGTGCTCGTAAGGGTGGAGGGGTCTCTTGTTTAAATATGATTATTTTGGGCTAATATATATGTGTGCGTGCGTGCGTGCGTGCGTGCGTGCGTGCGAACGTGCGTGCGTGCGTGCGTGTGGTATGCCGGGTAGAGTGTCCTCTTTTTGGGGATTCAGAATATGGTCACCCTATTTTATGCCTCTGTTGGTCACAGCTTTGGCTGGAGGCATTATGGTTCCGGGTTGTTTGTCCGTCTAACGCAGCGGTTCTCAACCTTCTCAGGCCGCGACCCCCAAAATAATCATATTTTAACTGGGGACCCCCCCACCATGACGAGCACTAAGAGTTGAGGCATTACATTTTGTATAACACGGTTCCATTGTGAAAATAGCCGATCTACATGCTCACAACACCTCGCAACGCAAAGGTGCTGTGATTTTGCTGCTATTTTCACAATGTTTGCCTCCAATATTTGACAATTTGGGCAATGTTTAATTTGTGGTCTTAAAAGGTCCTTAAATTGTCACTTTAGAAATGTGCAGATACACTCACGCTTAAACTTTATGTTGGTTTGTTTACTGTTGAGTGAGAAAATATTGTTACACATTAAGTTAATCATCTAGGGACCCCCCAAAACAATGTGGGGACCCCCCTGGGGGTCCCGACTCACAGGTTGAGAACCACTGGTCTAACGGACGGAAGGCGTTATCTCTGGAACGCCTCGAGGGGATTTCATGACATTTTGTCACAAAACGTCCACTCTGAACTGATTAGAAGTACGTCAAGGTCACTGCGACCTCGCGAGTCGCGTTAAATACATTCATGGTCTTCATTCACTACATTCTGTGCGGTATACTGGACAGACGCGGCTGTAAACGGTAACTTTCATTCAATCACGACGTGGTATTTCCACACTCTCCTGTTCTCTCACCAAAGAGCCTCTTTCTTCTGCCTCCAACCCACAAAGCGAACAAGCACAAACAAACCCCTTGAAGATGAAAGACACGACGACAGCCCAGACAAACAGACTCGGGCGACCAAAGCGTGATCCCCCAAAAATGACTGCACCCTTTCAAGATCAGAGAGAAAGGGGCATCATCCACCAACACAAAATGATATAAATTACCGCCGTTACGGTCTATACGGTTCACTTTAACCCATTTAGGCCTAGAATTATTGAATGCTTTAATCAGAGAAAAATAGCAGATCTACAAGCTCACAGCGCGGCACCGAGTGCCGCGCTGTGAGCTTGTAGATCTGCTATTTTTGAAAAAGTTGTGAAAATGTGTGCAAATCTTTGAATATGTGTATTTTCAATGCAAATGTTTGTAACAAAAATGTTGCTTCAGGGGGGTCCCTGGAACAAAATACTTTGAGATGGGGGTCCGTGGCCAAATAAATATCAGTTTGGGGGTCCTTCACATGAAAAGGTATGAGAACCACTGACATAGTAGTCTCTCAAGAACAGACTAACTGAGCTCCATTTAAGTGAAAAGGACCTTTTCTTTGACGATGGCCGGCCAGATTCCAGACATAGAAACATAGGTTCTTCAAAAAACCTTAGAAGGATTCAAAAGACAAAAATTCAAATTTTCACGATTTTTCAAAAAATAGCAGATCTACAAGCTCGCAGCGCGGCACTCGGTGCCGCGCTGTGAGCTTGTATATCTTCTATTTTTCAATAGTTAAAGCATAAAATAATGACACCCCAATAATGTGTACCCGTTCTGAATGGAATAATGTGCTTGTAATGATAAATTATTTTGGTTATGAATCTAAAGTGGGCTTGAGTGCAGCCGGAGCGGCAGCAGGACTGTTAGAACAATTGCAGCTTGTCTCCCAGGGCCGCGGCCATTAGTCAATAAATTAGAAAGTAATTAGTTTCTGCTTCTGTGGCTCTATTTGAAGCGCTTCACACAGGTTGTAATGAAAATTTATTGGAGCTGTTGATCCGGGGGAGAAAAGAAAAAGAAAGAAAGTCGCGGCGGAGATTTGCAGCGTGCGATTGTGATGCCCGCGGATTGCCGCTCGCTCCCCGGGCGCCTCTCTTTCTGGCACTCGCAGCGACAGGTTTTAACCCATTTAGGGCCGAGAATTATTGAATGCTTTAACCAGTGAAAAATAGCAGATATACAAGCTCACAGCGCGGCACCGAGTGCCGCGCTGCGAGCTTGTAGATCTGCTATTTTTGAAAAAGTCGTGAAAATGTGTGCAAATCTTTGAATATATGTATTTTCAAAGCGAACGTTTGTAACTCAAATTTTGCTTCTGGGGGGTCCCTGGAACTAAATATTTTGAGATGGGGGTCCGTGGCCAAATACGTATCATTTTGGGGGGTCCTTCACATGAAAAAGTTTGAGAACCACTGACATAGTCGTCTCTCAAGAACAGACTAACTGAGCTCCAGTTAAGTGAAAAGGACCTTTTCTTTGACGATGGCTGGCCAGATTGCTGACATAGAAACGTAGGTTTTTCAAAAAAATCTTAGAAGGATTCAAAAGACACTTATAGAATCGGGTCAAAATTCTAATTTTCACGATAAATTTCACGATTTCAAAAATAGCAGATCTACAAGCTTGCAGCGCGGCACTCGGTGCCGCGCTGTGAGCTTGTATATCTGCAATTTTTCAATAGCTAGAGCATGAAATAATGATACACAATAATGTGTACCCGTTCTGAATGGTATAAAAGTTAGCCCCATGAGATGACCGGGCCTGCGCACCACCACGTCTCAGCATCGGTGTAGCTGCGTTGCACGGTTAACACGCTAATTAGCGAGCAGCTATGAATATTTCATCTGCGGGCACTTAATGGGCAGCAGCTTATTTAGAATTCATGGATTCTAAAAAATAAATAAAAAAAATGCTTGAGTACTATGTGACAAGATGTATTTGGATTGAAGGGGCTGAAGGAGCCTGACCGCCAACAGACCGCCAGAGTCTCTCTCTCTCTCTCTCTCTCTCAATTTCAATACAAAAGAGGATTTATTGGCACGGGAAACAAGATTGAAAAAGCAAGTGTGACATAAAAAACAATCGAAACTAAGTGTACAGTATGTACAATTGAAATAGAATGCAGAAATATCTATGCAATATATTGTGTAGAAAACCAAAGAAAATAGTTTAAAGGGATATTCCACTTTCAACAGGGAGCAGTGGTAGGGCTTCTCTCCGCATACAAACCCATTG
The DNA here is from genome assembly GCF_963921795.1 of Nannobrachium achirus. Lineage (NCBI taxonomy): Eukaryota > Metazoa > Chordata > Actinopteri > Myctophiformes > Myctophidae > Nannobrachium > Nannobrachium achirus. The sequence continues at coordinate 58,763,550 of NC_137818.1, forward strand.
TAACTTCAAACTTCATTTTAACCATGATAGATTCATTAAAAACACCATTATTTTTTCTGGTGACTCATTTTACCTTCCTAATACGTGAGCAGGCCGTGTTTTTTCGATAACTTTTTTCATTTATTTTTAATGATTATTTGGAAAAATGGAAAAAATGAAATACAAAAAAATAATTATTAAAAATAAATGAAAAATGTTATCGAAAAAACACGGCATGCTCATCTATTAGGAGGGTAGTATGAATCACCAGAACAAATAATGTGTGTAATTAATGAATCTATCATGGTTAAAATGAAGTTTGAAGTTACAATGGGTGTGTGTGGGGAGAGGGCCTGGAGGGCCTGGTAACATTTACATCAAATATCTAAATATTCAATCAAGCTAATTAAAAACTGTTCAGGGTGTTCATTTGTTGAAAGTGAAATACCCCTTTAACTGCATGTACCCTACTAGCGTCCCCATTCTGGGGAAGCCGAGTCGTTATTCTGACGTCCCGTTGGCCTCATTATTACGACCGAAAGTCGCAGTTTACGATGAGAAATGTCACAGCTTGTCCGCGCGTAGACGAGAAGCTGTGAAGCCGTGTGTGTACACATTTTTACAGTCTATGGGTTGGTTCCCTTGACACATCAATGTGACATCACAGGTGATGTCACAGTGACATCACCTATGTAAAAGTCCATATTATGGGTATTCCCCAGAATCCCTTTTATGCCCATATATGAAGATACCTGATGTCTTCGATATATATCACTGGCTAGATGGCCAAGACATGGCCCATATCTGTGTGGCTGGTTCAGAGAGGGATCTCCATGTATGGGCATAAAATATACTGTATGTTGTGATGTCATGGGAACCACTCTAACATAATCCCTTGTATTCCCATATATGGAGATCCCTGATGTCATCAATATTAAGCCCATATCTAACAGGACTTCATATGGGAATGCCCATATATGGAGGAAGACAGCCTATATCTGTGTGGCTGGTTCAAACAGGGATCTCCATGTATGGGCATAAAAGGGATTGTATGTATGATGTCAGATGTGATAGACATAATAGTATTTTCACATAACGAATAACTGAGTAAGCATGTTTGGGCTCTCGAAGCATAACTCGGACATGGATTTCCATATATGGGTAACTGGTACAAAGGGCGAGGTCGCTTGTATAAAATATATAGGGTTTTAGTGGTTAAAAGGTTTCCTCCCTCTCTCTCTCTCTCTCTCTCTCTCTCTCTCTCTCTCTCTCACACACACACACACACACACACACACACACACACACACAGACAGACAGACAGACAGACAGACAGACAGACAGACAGACAGACAGACAGACAGACAGACAGACAGACAGACAGACAGACAGACAGACAGACAGAGACACACACACACACACACACACACACACACACACACACACACACACACACACACACACACACACACACACACACACTATCTCGGTCTCTCTCCTTGCTGTGCTCTCGTTGTCTTATCCCAGGCCTTCTCTCTCTCTCTCTCTCTCTCTCTCTCTCTCTCTCTCTCTCTCTCTCTCTCTCTCTCTCTCTCTCTCGGTCTCTCGTGACCAGATCCGTTTACAGATGGAATCACACAGGTGCACCTTATGAGACCATACATCATGACCACATACATTATGTCTAATGTGGAACATACCAACACGCATCCCATTTGTCATGGCGGGCAGCTTCCCTAAGCCTTCTAACCCCTTTTATACTCCGCCATGCCGAGTTATCGCAATAATCCGACCGCTCGTTGGCCTATTCATTTCAAGTTTTAACCCGTTTAGGCCTACACTTATTGAATGCTTTAGCTATTGAAAAATAGCAGATATACAAGCTCACAGCGCGGCACGAGTGCCGCGCTGCGAGCTTGTAGATCTGCTATTTTTGAAAAATCTTGAAAATGGGTGCACATTTTTCAATCTATATTTTTCAAAGCAAACTTTTGTAAATCAAATCTCTGCTTCTGGGGGGGGTCCCTGGAACAACATATTTTGAGATGGGGGTCCGTGACCAAATAAATGTAATTTTGGGGGTCCTTGATGTGAAAAAGTTTGAGAACCACTGATTTAGAGGAAAGATTTAGAAGTCAGGTCAAAGATCGGGTCAAAGATATTCAAAGACTTGCACACATTTTCACGATTTTTTAAAAATTGCAGGTCTACAAGCTCGCAGCGCGGCACCGAGTGCCGCGCTGTGAGCTTGTATGTCTGCTATTTTTCAATAGTTAAAGCATAAAATAACGGTTAAAGTGGTTAAAATCTAACACGACTCGGGCGCGTTCCAGGCCTTTGACGGTTAAATGGCAAACATTACCCTTTTTTTCCTTAATGGTGAAAGTTAAATAATATCCCTTTTGTGTCTAATGCGTGCTCATGGGGAATTGAGATAATTTAATACTTAATTTGACGACAGGTGCGCGTTGATAGCACAGCGCGCGCTTTTATTAGATAGGCAGCTATTTCCCCAGACGGCCTTCTTTTGTTCTGCATAGTCGCCGCCGTCGTTTCGGTGGCCGCCGGCGCTCTCTCATCACCTTCTGTTCTCGTGTGAGCGGCGCGGCCCGCGCTTTGTTCTGGCGTCGCCCGGGCGCCACACATGCTGTCGTCTCGCTCGCGCGTATAAAAGAGAAGGGTGGGAAAAGAAAGAGAGAGAGAGAAAAAAAGAAAAGTCCGGCTTTGGCACATCCAGGGGTGTCGCAACAAATTCTGGGCCCTGGGTACAAGGATTCACTCACATTTTGTGCTTTGACGATTGAAAAATAGCGGATATAGAAGCTCGCAGCGCGGCGCTGCGAGCTTGTAGATCTGCTATTTTTGAAAAGTCGTGAAAATATTGAATATTTCAAATCCTTCTAAGGTTTTTTGCTGAAAAAACCTGTGTCTCTATGTCAGTGGTGCTCAAACTTTTTCATCTGAAGGGACCCCCAAAATGTGTATTTGGCCACAGACCCCCATCTCAAAATATTTTGTTCCAGGGACCCCCCAGATGCAAAATTTGAGTTACAAATGTTCAATTAAAAAAGACGTGTATTCAAAGATTTGAAAAAATAACAGATCTACAAGCTCACAGCGTGGCACTCAGTGCCACGCTGTGAGCTTTTATATCTGCTATTTTTCAATAGTTAAAGTATAACATAATTAAGGCCCCCTCCACCTTGGGCCCCATGCAGTAACTCAGTCCCACTATTCCCCCCCTTGTGACGCCCCTGTTTGGCACATCGGGTTTACCTAATTGAACAGAACCACATTTCTCTTTGGAGCCATTGTGTGTGTAGATCAAGCGAGTCGCGGACCCGCTCCCTTTCTTTCTTTCTTTTTTTTTTTCCTGTTGGCTGACAACATCCCGGGCTATTTGTTTTGTCTGGGATGGAACGCCAGGTCAACGGTAGAGAGGAGAACAGAAAATTGGAAACGCTTGTGTGCAATCGTGATGGCAGAGGAACACCAAAGATGGAGAGGGAGGGAGGGAGGGAGGGGGATAGGACACGGTTGGGGAACGGAACGGGGCGGAGGAGAGCAAAGATGGATGTGGAAAAAAGCAGAGGTGGCCAGAGAGAAGTTGTGTACCGGAGAGAGTGAGTGAGAGAGAGAGAGAGAGAGAGAGAGAGAGTGGGGGAGAGGCGGGGATTGAAGCATGGATGGATGGATGGATGGATGGATGGATGGATGGATGGATGCAGGCATGTGCACATACATCAAAGGGGACTTGAGAGTAAAAATGATTTACTCTGGAGCTTGTAGATCTGCTATTTTTGAAAAGTCGTGAAAATGTGTTAAAGTCTTTGAATATTTAATGTGAAGGACCCCCAAAATGACATGTATTTGGCCACAGACTCCCATCTCAGAATATTTAGTTCCAGGGACCACCCAGAAGCAAAATCTGAGTTACAAATGTTCGCTTAAAAAATACATATATTCAAAGATTTGCACACATTTTCACGACTTTTCAAAAATAGCAGATCTACAAGCTTGCAGCGCGGCACTTGGTGCCGCGCTCTGAACTTGTATATCTGCTATTTTTCAATAGCTTAAGTATAAAATAATGAATCCAGAGTAAAAATGCAGTTTTTAGTATGGTGAAAGGAATTCAAATGCCCTCTGTAGTAGATTAGAGATTATCATGATTGATTATGTGTGACATTATAGGGTAGATCATGTGTTCATTGATTATATTAATATCTAGGTCTTTATGATGATACTAATACTTGATAGTTAGGAGTCGAAAGGCCTTCAGTAGGCCTCAGTAACTATTGTTTTGGTAAAGCCTATCTTGTTATGGTACAGCTCGTTCCAGAGGCCTTGAAGCCACACAGCATAACTCTAGTGTCTGACCATTCTTCTTGGCAGAACTACTTTACCACTGTCCAGAGTGTACTGTACTTCTGTCCATGATATCATGTTACGTAAACTTGACCACCACCACCACCACCACCTAATACATTGTCTTGTCTCCTCATTTTCTCATGGTTATCGATTGCTCTGAATTCCACCACACCACTTTCCATGCCATACCTGAAGGCAGCATTCAATAGAATTGCCTTGTCCAAACTCTCCTGAACTTCAATGCAGCATCTTATGTTGAAAGAATTGCCCTCTCTGTGTAGAAATCTTACGCCACATCTCCAGTATTGACCTGATTATGCTTAAGTCAGTGGTTTCACGCGCCGAAAATAGCCGGCGTCCGAGCGCTGTGTGCTCGGAGGTCTGCTATTCTTGGTGCTTCCACCAAAAGGCCCTTTTGGAGATTTCAGCCCCTGCCTCTCTAACATTCTCCGCACGTCCCTGGATGGATGGATGGATGGATGGATGGGGGACAACGAGGCCCCTCGTTTAGCCCAGGGTATCGATAATTAGAGTAAAGTTATCCGGACCTTGGCCAAGGCTATATATAGGACGCACACTCGGGCATGATGGGAAGGGAGAGGAGAGGAGAGGAGGAGGAAGAAAAGAGAGAGAGAGAGATAGTGAGTCAGAGGGAGAGGGAGGGCGGGTATGTCTTGATGATTAAAAGGGAATGATTAGCATGGCGTTGGGGGCTGAGGGCCGCGAGGCGGTGCCAGGGTCACCTGACCTGAGCCTTGAGGAAGAGAGAGACGGGCTGGTAATGAGATCACCCCGACACTGACTCCGCCTTCCCTCAGACTCCGCCCCCTCCACGCCCCGCCATGTCATCTCCGCCTCTCCACCCCAGAGGCGTCAATTGGGTATGGCAAAGGTATGGCAGCTGCCATACCTTGGCTACAGGGGGAAAAAATATATAAAATGTACTTCTTAACACATTCCCCGCCATTTAACAATACCTTCGTACTCTATGGTGCCTCTGGTCTCCATAGACTTCCATGTAATTCATAGTGCACGGATCATGCACACCCATGCCTAGATAATGCACCACGTGTGTCCACATTGCTCACAGCTTTCAAACAAAAAAATCCGAATGGAAATCCGTTCAGGCATTCATGAGATACAAGCCATTATGTTTTCCTAAAATGTAAACAAAGATGGCTGCCATGTTTGATAGATGGGGTTGCTATGGGGGTTAAACATGCAATTTCGCGATTTCTATCATGCCTACTAAATTTTTTGGGGTCCAAAAAAAAATTTGATTTTTTTTTTTTTTTTTTTTTTTTCAAAATGGCTGAAATTCTCAGGACTATCGGGCCTGGCAGGGAAAGACATTGAAATAATCTCGGGACTATCGGGCCTGGCATGCAATGAGTTAAAGAGGCGGCGCCATAGTTTTGTACTTTTTCTGGTTTTCATGTGTCTAGGAGGTTTACAGTACTTCATTAGACTCTTCATTAGGTGTGGTTGTTATGAGCCATTATGTGTTCCTTTTGTATTTGGGGTTTCTTCCTGGAGGCTGACATCTTGTGGGTCAAAAGTGCCGATCCAAAAACACAGATAAAATGACATCATATAATCACCATTCACCCAACACTGTGGGTGTGGCTAACTTCACACACACTGTCCACATTTTAACACCCGTCTTTCCGCCCACACCTCTCTCTCTCATTCTCTCTCTCTCTCTCTCTCTCTCTCTCTCTCTCTCTCTCTCTCTCTCTCTGTCTCTCTCTCTCTCTCTCTCTCTCTCTCTCTCTCTCTCTCTCTCTCTCTCACTGCCTCTCTTGCCTCGAGGTAAAGCCTATATCGCCGTTGTTGTTTTGCTTTCCGTTGGTCCGCTTTTGTTTTGAGAAGCTTAATGAGCCATTGTTTTGTCTGTCATCAGGAGCCGTTAATATAAAGGTGCATGCTAAAATAACGATTGAGACGCGACAGAAATTCGCACGATGGCGGGCATCTGTCTGTCCCCCCCACCCCCTAACTAGCCGGGACCGGGGCCTTTTCAGCTATCTCCCTAATGAAGCAGAATAGTGGGGCTTGTTTTGGACCGGTGCCGCGCGCCACGGGTGGGCCCAGCACGTCGCCGTCTACAAAAAAGGTCCCTCTATACTGAGGGAGAGGGGGGGAAAAAAGCAACATTTGGCCACATAATGACATGTAGATGAAGAAGAGTGTTGTTTAGTGTTGTGTTGTTTTCCTTTTCGTAGACGGCGAGATAACAACCACGATAACGCACGGGGGAAAAAAATAAAAATAACAGCGGGACCCGCGTCTATGTCCCACAGAGTTCACTCGCGTTATGTGCTTAAATATACACGCGTGCCAACACGTGTTGTGTGTGTGTGTGTGTGTGTGTGTGTGTGTGTGTGTGTGTGTGTGTGTGCGTGTGCGTGTGTGTGTGCGTGTGCGTGTGCGTGCATGCTCCTCAGATTGATAATGAGAGCTGCCCCCTCACTAAAGGGAAGGAAGTATATCGTCACTGTCGGGCGGAAACCTCGTATCTCCAAGTTTCAAATTTGTATGTTTTTTCGTAAAGTAAAGCCCTGCTTCATCATACAAGGCCGTCGTGCAAAGGTGGTGAAAACAGCCGATCTACAAGCACACATCGCGAGGCGTTGTGTGCTTGTAGATCGGCTGTTTTCACTAGTTTATTTCATTTTAAAAATGATAAATACAAAACAAACGGTTTACAAGGTTTCCACCCGACAACAACGATATGCAGCAGTGATGTATTTACCAAACATTGTACCCACTCCTGGTCATAATATGCAAATATGTCTTCCCTGTCTAATTTTGGTTTCTTCCTCTCTGAGTCAAAAGGCCCAATCGAAATACACCTCTTTAGTGACACAATAAACTCATCCCCTCCCCTTATTATCGTACAACAACAGCTGTGGGTGTGGCTAACTTCATGGTGGGTGTATAACCAGGATACCTGGTTGAAAACCAGGTATACTTAATGAACATGTGGGTGTGGTCACATAAAAAACATACTTCTTCCTCCTAGTATAATCATAATACCTGATAATCATGTTTTAGACAGCACCCCGTCTTTAACACCTTCTAAGCCAAGGGGAGCCCCTTAATGTTAAAACCGTACTATATCGCACATCCCCCCAGGGACTCTCAGCCACGTCGTACATTCCCGGACTTTGTCTTTAAAACCGGAATAAAAGCTTTTGATCCGAAAATCGGCGATCGTCTAACCTTCCCTAGTCACCACTCGTGCACTGATAGCTCATGCAGACCGTGCATGAAGCAGAGGTGACGTCAGCGCCTCTCCTTCTCCAAGGCACCTTCCACCCATCCGTTTACTGTCTACACACTCGAGCTCCTCCTGCAGCCATGCTTGGGGCTATGCTAGCGAAACTTTTCAGTTCTGTTCTTCAGTCACACATGGACTATTTGCGGGGACATTTACGTGAAAGGATCGCGCACGCGAAACGCACGGGGACATCGACGGACGATCGGCCAAAACCCCCATTCTATCCCAACGGAGATCGAGAAAATCATGGTGAGTTACTGGCCTGGGGAAAAAAAAAAAAGAAAAAACAGCGGCGCTGTTCAAGATGGAGGGGCTGCGGGGTCATGTTTATAAACATAATATTATGTCTCAGATCACAATACAATAATAGAAATTTCACGGCTAATCTACCAACCACCATTCTATTTCGGACTGCAACGTGTTAAGTAAAAGTACTAGTAAGACGCCTCAGGGCGACATGCAACCTCGGTCGCGCCAATTCTAGGCCATCTGGCCAGTGATGTATATCGGACCAGTTACCCATATATGGAGACCCTTGGTACCCATAGATGAGATCCATGTACTGAGTACATCCCTTTTATGCCCATACATGGAGATCCCTGTCTGAACCAGCCACATAGATATGGGCTGTCTTCCTCCATATATGCATGGGCATTCCCATATGAAGTCCTGTTAGATATGTGCTTAATATTGATGACATCAGGGATCTCCATGCATGGGCATGGGATTCTGTTAGAGTGGTTCCCATGACATCACAACATACCTTTTATGCCCATACATGGATATCCCTATCTGAACCAGCCACACAGATATGGGCAATGTCTTGGCCATCTGGCCAGTGATATATATATATATATATATATATATATATATATATATATATATAATATATATATATCGATGACATCAGGGATCTTCATATAATATATGAAGATATTATGGGCATAAAAGGGATTCTGGGGAATACCCATGTATGGACTTTTACAAAGGTGATGTAACAGTGATGTGTCAGGGGAACCACAGTGTCAGGCGTGACCTTCACGCATACGTGGACAAGATGTGCCGGACATCACAGTGACATCAGAGTATGATGTCAGAGCGGCAAAACCCATAGACCGTAAAAGTGTGTACACTCCTACACGGACACGGACAAGCTGTGACGTTTCTCATAGAACTTGCGACTTACGGTCGCAACAATCAATACTGCATTATAGAAATGTTACAAGTAAAAGTCTGGAATTCTAAAGTATTGGACGCTGCCTCCCCCCATATAGGTAACACGCTTTGTATGTGTGTCCGAGGCCTAAGAAAACACACCCCCCCAGATAAAAAAACAAACAAACAAAAACTAACAAATCTGTTTATGAGACTATACTCCCCCGGAAAGGGGAGGCAGCGGAGCAGTTAATCAGCATCTCTGGGTTGACGAGCGCAGGCTAGAGATATCATCGCCATCATCACATCATCACGCCTTTCATTCCAAGGGAAGCGGCGGCGGTGGCAGGCCGGGGCCAACGCCAAATATATGCCACCCAGGGGTGTCGCACCAAATTCTGGGCCCTGGGTACAAGGATTCACTGTGGGCCCCCATGAATGTTCTTCATAGGTGAAGGGTTTAGCCCATTTAGACTGGGAACGCATTTTTATGCATCATTTTGTGCTTTAACTATTGAAAAATAGCAGATATACAAGCTCACAGCGTGGCACCGAGTGCCGCGCTGCGAGCTTGTAGATCTGCTATTTTTCAAGTCGTGAAAATGTGTGCGAGTCTTTGAATATTTTGCCACGGACCCCCCACAAAATTTGAGTCACAAATGTTCGCTTAACTCGGTGCCGCACTGTGGGCTTGTAGATCTGCTATTTTTCAATAGCTTAAGTATAAAATAATTAAGGCCCCTCCACCTTGGGCCCTAGTGACTCAGTCCCAACCCCCCCCCCCCCTTGTGACGCACCTGATGCCAGCCAATCAACAGGCAGTCATGCAGAACATACAGCGGGCCTGACGATAGCCTGCGAGGAGGAGGAGGAGGAGGATGGAGGAGACCCGATCCAATCCCACCCAAAACTAACTCACTCACACCCCCCCCACCCTCGCCCTTAATTACAGACCTCTGCGAGTTCCTTTTAAAATTAGCATCGCCCGCTCCTCCCGACTGTGGGACCATGCACACACACGCACACGCACACACACACACACACACACACACACACACACACACACACACACACACACACACACACACACACACACACACACACACACACACACACACACACACACACACGCACACACACACAGTCTGAGTCTGTGTTCTGGCACGTCAAGTGCTTTTATTAATGTCTAAACAGTCGGATAGTTTTTGCAGGAAGAAAAGTCTTCCGTTACCTCTCTCTCTCTCTCTCTCTCTCTCTCTCTCTCTCTCTCTCTCTCTCTCTCTCTCTCTCTGGTCGAGCTGAGGAGGCCTGCAGCCATGAGAGGCAGAGAGAGAGAATGAGAGAGAGAGAGAGAGAGAGAGAGAGAGAGAGAGAGAGAGAGACCTTGGCTACCGCGAGACAGACGGCTTGGGATGAAGAGATATGTCTGCGGGGTGGATCTCTCTCTCTCTCTTTCTCTTTCGCTCTCTCTCGTGTGTGTGTGTGTGTGTGCGTGCGTGCGTGCGTGCGTGCGTGCGCGCGCACGCGTGTGTGTGGGCGGCTGGCTGGAGAATAGAAAGGTTTTGTAAGGTTTTACTGTATTCTGTGTTCATACAGAGAGAGAGAGAGAGAGAAACACAGTATGCTCTGTGTGTGTGTGTGTGTGTGTGTGTGTGTGTGTGTGTGTGTGTGTGTGTGTGCGTGTGTGTGTGTGTGTGTGCGTGCGTGCGTGTGCGTGCGCGGTGTGATTAACCACTTAAAGACCCTGTGAAGGGAAATTAGGGCTTTGTTTCCCAACACAATACACAGTCACAGTCAGAATGAATGACTCTGTTAGTCCGGGAATTATGTTTTTAATGAATTGTGGAGTTGGACGACTTAAAGTCATACTTTATGGGGCAAAGGAATGGCTGGTGATTAATAGACTCCCAGCCAGCTCCTCGTCTCCTGAAGGGGGGTGTCTGCGCGCCCACAAGTGTTGTAAAGCAGTGTTTCTCAAATGTGCAAATGTCAAGGTCTCCCCTTAACTCTGACAGTGTACAAATGGAACCAAATGAACCCATAGCGGGTTCATTTGGTTCCATTTGTACACTGTCAGAGTTAAGCCCTTTGCACACAGGACAGTTGCGTTTTTTTCGTTTGCGGCATGAATAAAACACATTGGATTTGGTGTGCAAGGCTGTGCGGAATCGGCGCTGCGGATCCAAAAAGGAGCCATAAAAGGAGTGATGAGTTTTTTACCGCATGCGACAAGACGCACGAATCGAACTGGGTTCGATCGAGAGAAAAACGCACGGCGGCAGCCACTCGTCGCACGGCTAATTCGGAGCGGGTGTGCATGAGGTCATAGCTCTAGAATCATTGTTTTCTTTTCAAAAAATTATATTGTCCGTTTTATCCGTGCGGTTAAACGCGCCTGTGTGCAAAGGGCTTTACAGACGTGTGTGGGTCGATTTCGACCCTCCTAAAGGAAGCCACGGATTCACTGAAATCCACTTTGAGAATCGCTGGTGTAAAGTAACTAAGTACATTTACTTAAGTACTGTATCTTAGGTACAATTTTTAGGTATGTGTACTTTACTTGAGTATTTCCAATTTCCAATACTTTTACTTCTACTCCACTACATCTCGGATCCAAATGTTGTACTTTTACTCTACAATATTTAACATTATAAAACATACATAAACCCCTTTAGCCCTATTTTATACTGTGGCTATCTGAAAATAACACAACGCGTTGTGAGCTTGTAGATCTGCTATTCTCAAACATTACTACTTTTAATTTGGGTACTTTTCAGTTGAATGCCAGACTTCTACTTGTAACAGAGTATTTCTATACGGCATTATTGATACTTTCACATAGGAAACACGAATACTTTTTCCACCACTGCTATAGGAATTGAATGGTAGCAGCTTCATAGCTATCGTCTGTCTAGGCTAAAAAGAGCCCTGATGTTCCCCCTTGGCCTCCAGCGGTGAAACAGCCAGCCTTGCCAGGAGCTAAACAACACAACACACAGGGAGGGCCCGGCCAGGGGGTCTGTGTCACTTTGAAACTAGACTAGGAGGAACACAGTAAAAGTGTCAGCTTATCTCCTTAACTCTCCACTATCGTATGAACTACTGCAGTGCATAGCCGTGGGAAGTATAGGCCAGGGGTTCCCATTTTTTTTTTATCTCAGGGCACCCCATATATATACTGTATATATTAGGGGTGCAACATATCGAACCGAATATCGAAAATCGAACCGAACCGAAAAATATCGAACCGAACAATACAATACAATAATGAATTGCATTTTTATACACATTCCCCTGGAACCCCCTCAAGGACCCCTAGGGTCTGCAGAGCCCACTTAGAGAACCACTACCCTATAGGTTGGGTACCGTATTGTTCAAAGTTAAAACAAAAAAATACATAGTTATAAAAATACATTTATAAATCAAGGACATTTCTGTTTATTATTTTTATCGAAAAAGTATCGAACCGTGTCACCAAAATATCGAACCGAACCGAACCGTGAATTTTGTGAATCGTTGTACCCCATATATATATATATATATATATATATATATTTTTTTTTTTTTATCCGAGGCACCCCTACATTACAATTTTCACTCCCAGCACCTTATATTTATAGCATATCGTCGTTGTCGGGTGGAAACCTTGTATGTCCAAAACCGTTCGTTTTGTATTTATCATCTATAAAATTATAGTGAAAACAACAGATCTACAAGCACACAACGCCTCGCATCGCGAGGCGTTGTGTGCTTGTAGATCGTCTGTTTTCACTAGTTTTGTGCGACAGTCTTGTATGATGAAGCAGGGCTTTGCTTTACCAAAAGACGTACACATTTGAAACTTGGAGATACGAGGTTTCTGCCCGACAGTGACGATATTGTAGTGATTATGTTGCGAGGAAAACGTTGAGATAACAGCCATTTTGGTTAGAACTGACTGGAAATAACTTGGTACTTCAAGTTTAAAATGATACTAAATATTTTGTCAAGTGTCCAAATGAATCCCAAATATTATCAAATGATCTCGCGGCACCCCTGGACTGCTGTCACGGCACCCCAGGGTGCCCCGTCACCCACTTTGAAAACCTCTGGTATAGGCGATGGTTTTATGTATAGGACCTGATATTATTTCTACTGTATTCTTGTGTTATGACAGGCCACCGCTGCCCACCGCTGCTTTGCCAGTGTGCCACTGTTGTTGTCTATAATAGGTTTCAGATCCTCGCCTTGGCATAGCTAATATACCAACCGTATGCTTAATTGGGGGTATTTGTCCAATCCTATTGTAACCGGTGTAGCTTTGTCTTTCTGCGTTGTGTGAATCAGACAGACCCAGGAATCTCTTTGGAGACGGCACTCCTTTTAATGCTGACAACAATACAGAAAACACACGTCTCCAAGTTAATATAGCGCAGCATGGACTCCTTTCTCGTTCAATACGGAAACAGAATGAAGAGGTAACAACACATAAAACGTAACATACCTGACAACAATACAGAAAACACACGTCTCCAAGTTAATATAGCGCAGCATGGACTCCTTTCTAAACAAAATGAAACAGACACTGTATAAATAATTTGCAACTTAAATAGTATTTTGTTATACAGTACAGAGAGATAACAAAGGCCAGACCACCCACCTCGTTCAATACGGAAACAGAATGAAGAGGTGGAGGTGTGGCAGGGCATTTATACAGTAGGAGGGGACTTAAAGGAGCCGTGGCCACAAATGCACTATAACATGGAGAATGTCAGGTAAAAGCCCTTATATGTATATTTTGTGTAATTATATACACTTATATTTAATACTGTTACACTATGTTATGTTAGGCTATTTGATATGCTACATTGCAGGACAATTCTGCAATTCACCTTTTGTCAGCCTTCTGATTGGTCCCTGACTGACCAACCAGCAGGCTCTTTCTGCCTTGTCCCGCCCTGGTTCCGCCTTTTTTATGTTGAATTTGCTAAAAGATCATTTTTGGAGAAATAAAAACATTTAAAACACATGCCGAGTCACTATTCTGCACCCGAGAGGCTCCTTCTTACTGAAACCAAGTTTAAAATGAAAATTGAATACACAAAATATCAATAAGAAGCAACTGAATAAAAATAAGATTCTGCTTTCATTTGAAGAACTTATGGCCAAATTTAATATTCCTAGAACACACCTGTTTACATTTTTCCAACTCAGGGACTTTATAAGGGTTAAACAAGCACAGTCTCTGACTATCCCTCCTCTGTCGATAATAGAAAGAGCTCTCATTATGAACCCTTTTGAACGGGGCATCATATCTGGATTTTATACTCTTCTGGTGGACTTTTCGCCCGAAACATCTGAATCTAGATTTAATGCCTGGAACTCTGATTTACAAGGGGAACTAACAATGGATGAGTTTAACACAGCCTGTGAGGAGGCTCAGGCACAGACTAGTAATACTCGTTTAAAATTGCTGCAATATAATTGGCTGATGAGGGTGTACATCACGCCAGAAAAAATAAACAAATTTGATCCTAATACCCCAGACACCTGTATCAGATGTAACGATGATAAAGGCACTCTGTTCCATTGTTTGTGGACATGTCCCAAAATAAAGGAGTTTTGGGAGGAGGTTAGAAAGGAGTTACAACGGATACTACTTATTAATATTGAGCTAGACCCAAAACTCTTCTTATTAGGCCTTTACCCGATTGGCCATAAGATAAAAAATTGCGAAATTTTTGGACCTTGGGTTCCTACAAGCCAAAAGGGCTATCGCCCTTTCATGGAAAAAGACAGGGAAACCTAGCATCGCTCAGTGGTTTAAGGAACTGTCTTTATGCCTTCCTTTAGAAAGAATTATTTACACTCTCAAAAACAAACAAGAGCTATTTGAGAAAATATGGGGAAGTTTTATCCAGTATGTCAAGGGGAAATTACCTTTCCTATCTGATGGAGGAACCAGAAGTGGGGTGACTGTTTCTTTCTTTGTTTTGTTTTCCCTCTGCGTCCATTCATTTGTCTGGCCTGCTGTGATGTTGATGTGATGTACGTGCTCTTTGTGTTATGATTATTTTGTATTCTTTGGGGTTTTGTTTTTGTGTTTTTTTTTTGTTTGTTTATTTGTTGCTTTTCTTGTGATGTATATATTGTTTTGAAAGTAAAAATAAAAACTAGAAGAGAAAATTTCTAAGAAATTTTAAGTGTGCCTGCAGCTCGCTAAGTCTGTGCAACCTTGTGTAGCGGTTGGTGTTAGCATTAGCGTTATTTCATTTGACGCAACCCGCGTGTCTGTATGACAAACGGTTCACGAGATCAAGGGTCACTTCCTGTTTGGTGAGGGGCACTTCCTGTTTGGCGAAATAGGCCCCAATTAAGGTCATGGACGATTAATGAATTAAAGCTGCAAGCAGCGATGACCAGGCCCTCGCAGCTCTACCCACGTCACAAGGCCAGCAGCCAATCAGAAACCAAACAGGAAGTCAGCCATTTCGACTAATTAGTGGCGTTTTGGAGCATTTTTGGCCGTTATCACGGGTCGCACTTTAACGACAGTTTTTTGAGAAAAAATTGTTTTGTGAGAAAAAAAATTTGAGAAAAAAACTTTTTTGAGAAAAAGACATTTTGAAAAAAAAATTGTGAGAAAAAAAAATCTTGAGAAAAAAAAGTGTGAGAAAAAAAAATGTTGAGAAAAAAATAATTTTGAGAAAACAATTTTGAGAAAAAAAATTTGAGAAAAAAAGATTTGAGAAAAAAAAAATTGAGAAAAAAAAATTTTGAGAAAAAAATGTTGAGAAAAAATTTGAGAAAAAAAAATTTTGAGAAAAAAAAATTTTGAGAAAAAAAAATTTTTGAGAAAAAAATGTTGAGAAAAAAAAATTTTTAGAAAAAAAATTTGAGAAAAAAAAATTTGAGAAAAAAAAATTTGAGAAAAAAAAATTGAGAAAAAAAAATTTTTGAGAAAAAAAAATTTTGAGAAAAAAAATTTGAGAAAAAAAAATTTGAGAAAAAAAAATTGAGAAAAAAAAAATTTTGAGAAAAAAAAATTTGAGAAAAAAAAAATTGAGAAAAAAAAATTTGAGAAAAAAAAAAATTGAGAAAAAAAAAATTGAGAAAAAAAGAAAAGGTATGACACCAGCCGCAAGTCTGTACGACAAACGGTTCATGAGTTATAGAGGCACTTCCTGTTTGGTGAAGGGCACTTCCTGTTAAAGAGGGGGCGAGGCTTAATCAATTCCAGCTCATCCCTATTGGTCGGAAAAAGACCAAAGTTGTGTGAGCATTTTACATTTTAAATGACGTTGCTAGGCAAAAATATGGCAGAGTTATGTGGCGCCAAAGTTTCTGGGTTTTTTTCGGAGTCCCCCATTCAAAGTCAATGGAGTTTTTGGGCGTTGTTTTTTGCGAATTACATCGCAATCGTAAAGCGGATCGGAAAGAAAAGTAATAGCACACCATTCCCGGCCGAGCCGCACATTTTGATGTATATATTGCGGGGGTGGCGTAAATCGTGCGGCAGTTATTACGTGCCGAAGTTTCCCCCATTCTAAGTCAATGGGGTTTTTGGGCGTCGTTTTTTGCGAATTACGTCGCAATGGTAACGCGGATCGGAAAGAAAAGTAATAGCAACCTATTCCCGGCCGAGCCGCACGTTTTGATGTATATATTGCGTGGGTGGCGTAAATTGTGCGGCAGTTATTACGTGCAGAAATTTGTGGCGAAACTATGGACTTAATTAAGTATGGCGGATTACAATAAGTGTTTTGCTATTGCATAGCAGGCACACTTAATAAACATATTGTTTAAAAAAAAAAGAAAAAAAAAAAGAAGCAACTGAATTTAAATGGTAGTGGATGGAGAGAAAGGACTTTTGTCCCACCAAGACACAGCAACCAATGGGTGCAAAGAGGGGCAGGACAACAGGCGGGACTTGACAAAGGGTGAATTAGGCCTATTCATATTCATAAAACCTGAATGAATGTCCAATGTATCCAGCCGCAGTACAAGTGAACGGGGCTGACATTTAGATTGTCAGCTTCTTTAACCAATCAGATCTCGAGTTTGGCCTGCTGGGCGTATTCTTTCAGATAGCAGAGCCTTCTAGCTGGCCCTGATGACGTTGCTTGCTTGCCTCAGAAACCTAAGACTTTTATTTTGGCGCTGCTAGCTTCCCATTGCCCTACAGTCTATAGATCCCATCCCTGGAAGTGGTTCCCATTTCTCATTGGACAGTTCTTTCAAAGAACTGTCCAATGAGAAACGGGAACCACTTCCTCCAAACCAAACCTTTGTTTCACTTCCATGTTCTTCTGTTTACCTTGAGCTGATGAGTGATGAGTTCAGTTTGCTTAAATTAACTCACAAACAAATGCACAAATAACGAAACATGGCTGAAGGAGGAGAATAAACAGATTTGGTGTGGATTTACTGGACAATTACTGGACAACTTTTTCGAGTGGGACTTAAAGAAAAGCTTGGCATTGATGGACATATAGCAGCCATGGTGAGTTAAATCAATCTTGATATGCTATTATTTTGTACTCATCAATGATGAGTGATCGTTTTATAGGCTATTGTTGTTGACTGTGTTGCAAGTTGGCTCTGTCTGACTGTGCGCTAAGCGTGTGTGTGACTGTGTGTGGGCTGTGAGCGTGCATGCGTTCATGCAGTGTGTAACTCAGTCAGTCTCCGATCTCATCAGCTTGGTTTGGATATCAGTGTTGTCTGTTGTTGCCTGGTTATGTCGAATGACACCATAATCATGTGAATTTTTGCGCAATTCTAACCGTTGAGCTTGTGGGACGATTGATATCTAAGGCCTGGGTATACAATGCACCGCCCGCCATTGAGAGTAGGGGGAAAAGGGTTGGGGTGGGGGTAAAGTAGGGGGGGGGGGGGTTACACACCTTGTTAAGGGGTCATTTGGAACCCCCAAGGAACCATTGAGGGTCCCTGGACCACACTTTGAGACCCACCGGTGTAGCAGAGATTTTCCAGTGAGCCAACATGCACAATATCAACACGCCCTGTTTGACCAGAATGGAACAGAGCCTTCATTAGTAATATTGGTAACAGGGACGTGCAGAGAGAGGCAGGAGCTGAAATTTCTAAAAGGGCCTTTTGGTGAAAATATTCAAAATAGCAGACCTCCAAGCTCACAACGCGTCGCAGCGCGGCGCGTTGTGAGCTTGGAGGTCTGCTATTTTCAATATTTGATTTCTATCTTGATTTCAACATAAGATGCTGCATTCAAGTTCAGGAGAGTTTGGACAAGGCAAATCTCTTGAACGCTGTCTTCAGATATGGCATGGAAAGAGGGCATTTGCATTTCTTTCACCATAGTAAAAACTGCATTCATCGTCTAGGGAGGGCACTTTTTACAGATGGCTAAAAGGGCAGGGGCTCGAGCCCTCTTTGATGTCTGTGTGTGCACGTGCCTGATTGGTAGCACCTGTGAAGGAAATGAGAAGAGACCCAATTAGGGGTCCCAGAGATTAATGAAAACAACAGGGTCTGCTGACATGATACCTATTGATATCCTTGGAATGAAATGTTGAAAGTCACTGCACAATTCCACTAGTATACAGTATATTTGTTGAGGGAAAGGGGCATGGTCAGGGGGCGTGGCGGATTGGGAGGGGGTGGGATGCCCATAGGGGACAGTGGACAGGAGGTCAAGTGGGCTGGGGGGTGGGGGGACAGTGAGGGGGGGACAGTGAGGGTCAGCAGGTCCCTCAGGGGGGGAGTAGAATTGTCCCAGGGGGTGCAGTTCTGCAGATGGGTTTCGGTGTGTGTGTGCGTGCGTGTGTGCGTTCTACCGACAGGTGGAAGGCTGTCACCCTCATTCCGCCATGAGAGCAGGTGGCCTCGGCCACCCCCATTCCCCCTCCCCCCAAGGGGTCACCTTTGGACAGTACAGTACCCCCAGACACACACGCACACACACATACACTTGAATGCACACACGTTCCCAGGGCATTGATACTCTCTCTCTCTCTCTCTCTCTCTCTCTCTCTCTCTCTCTCTCTCTCTCTCTCTCTCTCTCTCTCTAATGGCTCTCACACTGTGCACACTCTCACAGTGGCTGGGCGCCGGGGGACGGGGCGTGTAAACAGGGGCGTCACAAGGGTGGGGAAAAGTGGTACTGAGTTACTAGGGCCCGAGGTGAAGGGGCCTTAATTATTTTATACTTTAACTATTTTTGAAAAGTCGTGAAAATGTGTGCAAATCTTTGAATATATGTATTTTTTTTTAGCGATATTTGTAACTCAAATTTTGCATCTGGGGGGTCCCTGGAACTAAATATTTTGAGATGGGGGTTCGTGTGGCCAAATACATATCATTTTGGGGGTCCTTCACATGAAAAAGTTTGAGCACCACTGACTTAGAAATACAGGTTTTTTTCAGAAAAAAACTTTAGAAGGATTTGAAATATTCAATATTTTCACGATTTTTCAAAAATAGCAGATCTACAAGCTCGCAGTGCGCGCTGTGAGCTTGTTTTCAATAGTTAAAGCGCAAAATGTGAGTGAATCCTTGTACCCAGGGCCCAGAATTTGGTGCGACGCCCCTGGTGGGTGTGTAAACAGCGAGTCTCAAGGTTGAGCCCAGGTGTTTCGTTTCCATTAAGACCCCCCCTCCCCCCCTCTCCCCCCCCCCCCCCCTCCCTCCCTCCCACTGACTTTGGTCATAACATAACAGAATAGTCATTACGTTTCAGATGACTTTTTCTGCCCCATATGCCTTTGTAGGCGCTGCGCTACAGACAGGCTGCTGCTGCCTTTCTGTTCCCGGAGATGACTATCGAATGGAAATAATTATGTCCCAACCCTCTCTCTCTCTCTCTCTCTCTCTCTCTCTCTCTCTCTCTCTCTCTCTGCATGCCGCGCCGCCGCGCCCATCTTCCTCACACGGGAAACGATGTGGTGGCATTGCTGATTTTACATTTAGTGCGAAACCATTTGTGTGTGTGTGAAGATTAATAGTTATAGGAACCGAATGGACCCTTATTATATACAGTAGTAGCACTGGTTCTCAAACTGTTTCATGCCATGGACCGCTAAATGTATAAGGCATTTGCCCATGATTGTGATGCTACATTAACTACTTTTCCTGGCTCGATTTCGTAGACTAAGACTATGAGAAAAACTTTCGTCGACTACCTTTTTTTCACAGACGAAAACTAAACAAAAACTAAGCTATGATGACTAAAACTAAGGCTAAATGTATTTACAATTTCATCAACAAATAATAACAAATAATAGACTAAAATGTTTGGGAGGGACTAATGAAGAAGAGATCCGGTAGAACTAAACGACAAGTGATTTTATGTTTGGTTGCGCTCGGGTTTGGCACTCTGAAAATAGCAGATCCACAAGCTCACAACGCGTCGCGATGACTTCTTAGCTCTGCTATATTCAGAGCGCAACCAAATGTATAACAAGGCATTATGACGCGATCAAGGCACCACTCGGTTTTCAACTTCACCCAGCTGAAGGCTGCTCAGATGGTTCTGATGAGTTCTCGCTGAGTGGGGGAACAGTTAAGGGTTAAGTGTCTTGCGCATGGACACCTACACACATAGGCAGGAATCGAACCGGGGACCTTCTGTTGCCCGTGCAAGCAGACACAGTGGTGTAAAGTAACACATTACTTTTACTTAAAGGCCCGCTGACACGCCCCGAAATTATAATAGTATGATACAGTAGGTCACATGGTCTCTCTGAAAACGGTCCGAAACAGTCTGAAACTCATGTCACATGTGTAATCTGCCCCTCGCCCCCCAACAACAGCTGACCAGTACAGTATAGTCCAAGTACAGTCAATTAATTTGATTGGCTTCTAATTGTGCATTCCCACAATGACATCATAAAAATATTAACTTATATTTTAAGATGACTTCTTAAGGTGACAGTACCCCTTTAGGTGAAAGTACCCCTTTAAGAACTGGAGTTGAGTAGATTTTTCAGGTATTTGTACTTTACTTGAGTATTTCCAATTTCCAATACTTTTACATCTACTCCACTACATCTTGGATCCAAATATTGTACTTTTACTCCACTACTTTTATTTGAAAACTTTAGTTATTAGTTACTTTGTAGATTGATTATTATTACAAAACATACATTAAACACTTTCAACTCTATATACATTTCGGCCATTTGAAAATAGCCGATCTACAAACTCACAATGCGTCGCATCGCGACGCATTGTGAGCTTGTAGATCTGCTATTTTCAAAAGATTGTTATACATTTGAAAACTTGGAAATGGGATGTTCTATATTATGAGTACTTTTACTTTTGGTACTTTAAGTACATTTTGATGCCAATACTTTTGTACTTTTACTCAAGTACATTTTGAATTCCAGACTTTTACATGTAACGGAGTGCTTCTACATTGCAGTATTGAT
This sequence comes from Nannobrachium achirus, assembly GCF_963921795.1. Taxonomy (NCBI): domain Eukaryota; kingdom Metazoa; phylum Chordata; class Actinopteri; order Myctophiformes; family Myctophidae; genus Nannobrachium; species Nannobrachium achirus. The sequence goes on from NC_137818.1 coordinate 58,784,727, forward strand.
ACTTTTACTTAAAGGCCCGCTGACATGCCCCAAAATTATAATAGTATGATACAGTAGGTCACATGGTCTCTCTGAAAACGGTCTGAAATAGTCTGAAAACGGTCTGTAATCTGCCCCTCGCCCCCCAACAACAGCTGACCAGTACAATAAGTAGTCTAAGTACAGTCAGTTAATTTGATTGGCTTATAATTGCGCATTCCCACAAAGACATCATAAAAATATTAATAAAATATTAATTAATTTTAATGAGTTTAAAACTGACTGAAAAATTACTTTTTAAAGTCACAGTACCCCTTTAGGTGACAGTACCCCTTTAAGTACAACATTCAAGTACTTTTTCCACCACGGCGCAGACGAACCTCATCGACGACTTTCGCCCTACAGAAAAACGTGCCGCGGACGGCCGTCTGTGCTCCTCCCGCCCGCATGCAACCTCTAAAACCCAATACGGCCGTAATTAAACTAACAAAGCAACGTCAATAAAGACAGCTAGTGTCTCTGTAATTACAGTCTGCGAGAGGACGTCATAAGCGGCGGGCGGGCGGTGTCATCGGCCCTAACGAAGGGAATAAATCGATGACAGACAGACAAAGAAGCCGCCGCTTTTTACGAGCCGGCCCACCCCCCCTCCCCCCCTCTCTCTGACACACAAAGGAGGACCGTAAACAGAACAGGAGAGAGAGGAAGAGGAGTTTAAGCCGTCGTGACCGGGTATATACGCGTTGTTACGCGATATTTTACGCTTTTACTGTAACTATTTTTTTTAAAATCATGGAAATTTGGGCAAGTCTTTGAATATGTTTTCTATGTCAGTGGTGCTCAAACCTTTTCATGTCAAGGACCCCCCCGAAATTACATGTATTTGGCCACGGACCCCCCATCTCAAAATATTTAGTTCCAGGGACCCCCCCAGAAGCAAATATTCGAGTTACAAAATGTTCACTTTAAAAAACACATACATTCAAAGATTTGCACGAATTTTCTTGACTTTTCCAAAAATAGCAGATCTGCAAGCTCGCAGCTTGTATATCTGCTATTTTTCAATAGCTAAAGTATCATATAATTCCCCAGGCCTGAGTTGGTTAACGGCGGTGTTAAAGTTGCAGAGGCCACTAGTCAAGGCTTTTTACGGCCTACCCGCCCCGCACCGTCACAATGGAAGCCTTGACACTTTCACTTTCTCCATCTCGCCTTCATTAGTTG
>NC_137818.1:58786129-58848629 GCF_963921795.1 Nannobrachium achirus
ACGCGTTGTTACGCAATATTTTACGCTTTAATTATAAGAAAGTAGCAGATATAGGGGCACGGTGGCGCAGTTGGTAATGCTGTCGCCTCACAGCTAGAAGGTCCTGGGTTCGTTTCCCGCCGGGGGACGCTGTGGGCACTGGGGGGCGTGTTCTCTCCTCCGCGTCATCAGTGCCCCACCCCCCTAGGTGGGGTTGGCAAAGGGGCTTTCTGTGTGGAGTTTGCATGTTCTCCCCCGTGTCTCCTAGGGTAGATGCCCTCACAAAAACATGCAGTAATCCTGTTCCTCTATAATGCCTGATGGAGGGAAAGGAACTGGTTGGAATAACGTGTTCCTTCCACGCACTACGTCCAAATCCACCGTCAGTGAAAAGAAGCAACTTAGACTTCTCGAGTGCCGCGCCGTGTGAGCTTGTAAATCTGCTATTTTTTAAAAAGAATCATGGAAATTTGTGCAAGTCTTCAAATATTTTGACCATGATTCTATAAGTGTCTTCTAAATCCTTCTAAGGTTTTTTGAAAAACCTATGTTTCTATGTCAGTGGTGCTCAAACCTTTTCATGTCAAGTATCAATTAATTCCAGGCCTAAATTGGTTAACGGCGGTGTTAAAGTTGCAGAGGCCACTATAGTCAAGGCTTTTTACTGCTCTCCTCCGCCCCGCACCGTCACAATGAAAGCCTTGACACTTTCACTTTCTCCTCTCGCCTTCATTAGTTGTGTTTCTCTCTCTCTCCCTCTCTCTCTCTCTCTCCCTCCCTCCTCTCTCTCTCTCTCTCTCTCTCTCTCTCTCTCTCTCTCTCTCTCTCTCCTCCCATCATCCTCTGCTTCTCTTCTCTTCCCCGATCTCGTCTGGTCTCCTGAAGAAACCCCCCCGAGACACATGAGTGACAGGCTCCCCCCTTAATAACAAGCCTTTCCACTTCTGATGCACTCGTGTAAACACGCGCACGTGTGCGCGCACACACATGCGCGCGTGCATGAACTGTGGTGGAAAAAGTACTCACATTTTTTACTTGAGTAAAAGTATCAATACTGCAATACTGAAATACTCTGTTACAAGCAAAGTCCATTATTCAAATGTACTTGAGTAAAAGTATGAAAGTATTGGTATCTAAATATACTTAAAGTACCAAAAGAAAATAGCTGATCTACAAGCTCACAAGGCATTGCAATACGACACATTGAGCTTGTAGATCACCTATTCTCAAATAGCTTAGGTATAAAATAGGGTTAAAGTCGGTTTATGTATGTTTTATAATATTATAATTTATATCTGTATCTTTAACTAAAGTTTTCAAATAAATGTAGTGGAGTAAAAGTACTTAATTTGGAAAAAGTATTGGAAATTGGAAATACTCAAATACCTCAAAACTTTACTCAAGTACAGTACTTAAGTAAATATACTTAGTTACTTTCCACCACTGCGCATGCACCTACGCACGCACAAGCAAAAAGACACACACACACACACACACACACACACACACACACACACACACACACACACAAACCCCCCACGTCCAAACACACACGCAGGCATACTGCGAGTGCAGTACAGATACACGTGTAGCCTACTGTACAGCTACACGCACGTGCTCGCACACAAACACACGCGTGCTGCTGCACACACATACGCACAAGATAATAAGTTGCGAGATTCAAGATTGGCATTCTCATGTTGCCTCTTTCTGCCGAGTGCCATGCGGACTGGAGGCCAAATGTCAGGGAGAGATATCTAATTCCACAGCGCACACACGCACGCGAACGCGCACACACACACACACACACACACACACACACACACACACACACACACACACACACACACACACACACACACACACACGCGCGCGAACGCACACGCACGGAAAGAAACCCTACACAGATATAGATAACCCCACGCTGATATTGTGTGGAGTGTGAGGGGGCTAAATGTCAAGGGAAAGATGTAAATTCGCAGTCCATGATTGCATTCAGAAGTAGGCCATCACAATGCCATTTGCAGCCTCTCGCCGGCATCTCATTGGTGTTCCAAGAGTGTCCCGCCGCTAGAGAACGGTCCTTTAACCCATTTAGGGCCTAGAATTATTGAATGCTTTAGCTATTGAAAAATAGCAGATATACAAGCTGCTATCTGCTATTGTTGAAAAAACATCAAAATGTGTGCAAATTTTTCAATATATATTTTTCAAAGCAAACTTTTTGTAACTCAAATCTCTGCTTCTGGGGGGTCCCTGGAACAACATATTTTGAGATGGGCGGTCCGTGGCCAAACACATGTAATTTTGGGGGTCCTTGACATGAAAAAGTCCGAGAACAGCTGATTTAGAGGAAGGATTTAGAAGTCGGGGTCAAAGATCGGTTCAAAGATCTTCGAAGACTTTCACACATTTTCACGTTTTAAAAAAAATAGCAGATCTACAAGCTCGCAGACGCGCCGCGCTGTGAGCTTGTATATCTGCTATTTTTCAATAGTTTTAAAGCATTAAATAATGGTTAAAGTGGTTAAAATCGAACGCGACTCGGGCGCGTTGCCGGTCTTTGAGCGTTAACCAGCCCCTGTTGGGGCGCCACGCCCCATGGGGCCCACCGCGAAAACTCTCTCTCTCTCTCCCTCTCTCCGTCTCTGTCTCCCTCAACCCCATGCTCTGTGAAGTCTGACCCATTTTTTTCCCCGAGAAACATATAGTCGTATCGCGTGTCGCTGTGTGGAACGCCGCGCTAGCGTTCAGTAATGTACACAGACGTTTTCCCCAGCAGTGTCTTAAGCTCACCGGGCTTTCGGCAGAGACGAGCCCTCCAGATCTGTGTGTGTGTGCGCCACGGCGGCGCTCCCGTTAACGCGGCGCACACACACACACACACACGCAAGAAGCGGTGAACACACCAGGGAGTCGTTCGCGACGCAACGCAACTGAGGGCTGAGACTTCTTTCAAATCACAGTTTCTCACTCACTCAAACCCGCCAGCGTCTCTTGCACTGACAATGCTGGATCTCTCTCTCTCTCTCTCTCTCTCTCTCTGAGGCCCCCGCCGCCCCCCCCCCCCCCCCCCCCCCCCCCCCACCCCCCGTCCTTGAGGCGGTCTGCCCCCCCACCCCCACCCCACTCCTCAGTCTCAAGTCTTTCAAAGCAAACTCAGCTGAATGTGAAGTTTAAAGGGGGGTGTAGTACGTGCAAAGCAACTGATCTATGTTAAAGCTTCATGTGAATGCGGCGCCCGCGAGTTCATGAATAAAACACAGATTTATTTATTTCTTTTGGCTGTGTTCCCCACGCCAGTCCTCTACACGCTGTCGTCGCTGTGGGTTATAACTGTTAGAGCACTGGTCCTCAACGCCGGGTCCAGGGACCCCCAGGGGTGGTCGATCGTTGAGTGGGTTCCAAAGTGACCCCAACTAGAAGATTGATAGGAACAAAATAGACCGACTGTAATCGAGGGAGTTTACAAATGGATCTGAATTGACCATAGCGCTATAGGGCTATTAGTCAGTGGTGGAAAGTAGGAAGTTAATTTACTTAAGTACAATTCTGAGGTATTTGTACTTTACTTCAGTGTTTCCAATTTCCAATACTTTTACTTCTACTCCACTACATCTCGGATCCAAATATTGTACTTTTACTCCACTATTTGGAAACCGTTACTTTGCAGATATAAAAAGTAACTAGTAACGTGCTGCCGGTGCTGTGAGCTTGTAGATCGGCCATTTTCAAACATTTAGTACTTTTCCTTTTTTGTACTTTAAACTGGACAACTTTTTTTTTTTTTTTTACAACAAAGGTTCATAATTATTTTAGATTGTAATTAGAGAAAAGACAAGATGAGTGTTGAAACGCTTTCATTTACTTCTTTCCATCGATTTTAATGACATTTATTTCAGTGGTTTGGGGCACGTGTGCGTGGTGGTAACGTGCACATTGCTTTTAGGGTCCCGGGTTTCAGGCAACAGTGGTTCGCATCCCGGTTTGAGCGGCTGAAAATATGGCCACCCTAAACAGAGTACATCTACATTGCAGTATTGATACATTTACTCAGTGGCGTCAGTTCAGAAAAAGCTAAGGTATGGCAACATGACTGGTGTCTTGCTCGCGCGCCTTCGCGCGCGTGCAAGACACCAGTCATGTTGCCATACCTTAGCAACAGCATGATACATTTATTTCAAGAAGTACATTCTATTTTTTTCCCCAAAGATTTCTATGGTTTCTTGGGCTGGATATGGCAGCCTGGAGTGGTTTTTCAAGTGCAGCTAAACTTAGCATGTTAGTAAACGTGCCACAATTAACAATAATCCATTGCACCTGTGCAGCTAACCTGCGGAACCTGGGAATATACCATCTTGTCAAGCCGGGGAGAATACAAGTGTGGAGAATATAATTATAATACCTTGTTAAAGTGACCATTATGTTAAATTTTGCATTTGTAGTTATTTTACTGTTATGTAACAACATATTTACATATTTACAAGTAGCTTTTATTTCCCCCCCTGGACCCAGGGTATTGCAGCTGCACACCCCTGCCATACCCAATTGACGCCCCTGCATTTACTTAAGTAACAATGTGAGTACTTTGTCCAGCACTCCCTCTCAGCCTGCTGTAGGTGTGAAGCTGCCCCCAGGGTGTTGTGGGCTAATGTGTGAAGTCACGCTTTGTGCCGGAGTCAGGATGGACATTTAATGGCTCTTATGGAATGGACCTCATGACACTCTCCCTCCTCTGGAAGACCCCGGCTCTATGTTCTCATTTTCACCTCCTCCTACTACTGACCTTCGATCGCAAAAAAGTACTGAAAGCTGCGAATACTCAAGTAAAGTACAACTACCTCATAAAAGTGCAGTACTTAAGTAAATCTACTTGTTTACTTTACACCTCTGCTTGGTCCACAGACTCCACCCACCCTGACCCAAATTCACTTCGTTGCACGACGGACACCTTAATGTTGTGACTTGATGAAAATGATAATGCGTGTTGGTGTGTCTATGTGTGTGGTTGTGCGCAGTGCGGTTCAGGCATGTTCCTTTTTTGTAGAGAGAGAGGGGGGGGGGGGGGGTGCAGTTGTGTGTAGATCACATGAGGGGGAGGATGGTATAATTGAATGTGCGCGTGTGCGCGCGTGCGTGCATGTGCGTGTGCGTGTGTGTGTGTGTGTGGGGGGGTGCCATGATCAAAGGTGTGCCTCACTGAATAGTTTGATAAGTGTGTGTGCGTGCGCACGTGTGTGTGTGCGTGTGTAGCAGTGTTGTAGATAAACATGGCCAGACTGACAGCGTATCATATTCATTATCTGAACAACGATTCTCAGTCTGACTGCAAGAGATGAACCAAGTGTGTGTGTGTGTGTGTGTGTGTGTGTGTGTGTGTATGTGTGTGTGTGGTAGCGGAATGGTATCAGACACCAGCCAGGGGCCAGGGTCAAGGGTCAGTGTATACAAACACACCCAGGGAAATGGAGTGAGAACAAGCTTGTGCCTGAGGGACTACATGACTCAAGCACACACACACACACGCGCACACACACACACACACACACACACACACACACACACACACACACACACACACACACACACACACACACACACACACACACACACACACACACACACACACACACAGGTTTGCAATTGCTACTTTGTGGGGACATTACACATAGTCTACTATCTTTGTGGGGACATTCCATTCATTTTAACCCTAACCCTAAACCCTAACCCTAACCCTTAAGCTAACCCCTAAAGACCTGCAGACGTATTAATTTGTCCCCACATGGTTTTTTCCCTGGATTGTACTATCTTTGTGGGGACATGAGGTCCCCACAAAGATAGCTTTGCAAGCCCACTCACACACACACACACACACACACACACACACACACACACACACACACACACACACACACACACACACACACACACACACACACACACACTTCCCTTGCTCCATCTGTTCTCGCTTCTTTTCTTCAACTCTACTCTTCCATCATAAAATGTGTATATTACAGTATGATTGAAAAAAGAGTGCTTGTTTTTTTCTTTCGAGTTCACCTCCACGCTCCCCAGCGGCGGGGCGGGGCCCCATCGTCAAAAACAAGAAATGATGTCTCGGAGATACCGAAATCGTTGATTTACGATTCTGTCTCTAACGGGACCTATAACTCGGACAGCGCTGATTCGGCGGAAGGTGATTTAGTGCAGTGGTCTCAACCTTTTCAGGCCGCGACCCCCAAAATAATCATATTTTAACTGGGGACCCCCACTCTGACGAGCACTAAGAGTTGAGGCATTACATTTTGTATAACACGGTTCTATTGTGAAAATAGCAGATCTACATGCTCACAACGCCTCGGCTATTTTCACAATTTCTGCATCTAATATTTGACAATTTGGCCAATGTTTAATTTGTAATTTTAGAGAGTCCTTAAATTGCCACTTTAGAAATGTGCATATATACCCTATAACTTTAAGTTTGATTCAGACAATGTTGCACATTAAGTTAATCATCTGGGGACCCCCCAAAATAATCTGGGGACCCCCCTGGGGGTCCCGACCCACAGGTTGAGAACCACTGACTTAGCAACGTTCGGCACGGCTACTCACTTGCCTATAAGCTCACTCGTTGGTGCCTCTCGTGGCTCGAGTCAACTGCAGCTGGCGCGCCTCCGACGGTAAAAACGACTTAACAAGTCCACTTTTTTCAATCGGGCTGGTTTTCCAATGGTACAGTGAGTGACATACACATGTATCTTGTCGCTAAAGGCCAGAAACAGCTCCATATTTTAACTTTTTTGTGTTTTTGTTCTTGTAAATTAAAGCCCTACTTGATTATACTATTACTACAGGGTCAGACTAAAGTAGCAAATCTACCAGTAAGGAGATAAGCGACCGCCAGGTCGCATACACAAACTTTAGAAGGCAATGTTAGCAATCAGGAGAGAATATGGGAAATGGGACGGATGCATTTTGCATGACTGTAGAGATACTGTGTACCGCTTTGCGTGATTTTAGGGCAAAATCTGTAGGAGCAGTGTCCAAAAATGTGTCTTGCAACGGTGAATATAATGAATACAGTCTGTCCATCAATAATATGCGCGTCTCACAACAGCCATGGTTCTGCAGTGTACAACGATGTGTGTGTGCGTGTGTGCGTGCGCGTAGTTTTGTGGCGATTGGACACAATTCTCATTGGCATTTCTGCGAGCTTCTCTGTGGAGTTACACATCTCCATTCAGAAACATCGCCATTCAGAAGATTGACTTTCATTAGTCTAAATGGAGGTGTCACCTAAACCTAACCTAAACCCAGTGGGCGTATTTCTGAATGGGGATGTTTCTAAGTGGGGGTGTTTCTGAATGGAGGTCTGCCCCCGAGGACGCGCAAGCAGTTCATTCCATGCTCCAAGCGTTCAGCGTTTGCCAGAGATTGGACGAAATTGCATTTGCTAACGTTACATATAGTCCACTACGGGAACTCACACCAGACGAGAAAGTACAGATGATGTCGGCTATTTCCTCTTCCAACTGATGGGTTTTCTCATCGGTTTGAAGCCCCCATATTCTCGAGGAAGAATCAGGGCGTGTGTGTGTGCATGTGCGTGTGCGTGCATGCAGTGGTGTAAAGTAACTAAGTAATTTCACCTAAGTACTGTACTTAAGTACAGTTTTGAGGTATTTGTACTACTAGGCCTACTTGAGTATTTGCAAATTTGCATCTGGGATTCAAATTTTGTACTCTTACTCCACTAACTTTATTTGAAAACTTTAGTTACTAGTTACTTTGCAGACATAAATGATTATATTATAAAACCTACATTAATCCACTTTAGCCCTATTTTATACCTTGGCTATTTGAAAATAGCCGATCTACAAGCTCACAATGCGTCGCATTTTCAAACATTTTGTACTTTTACCTTTAGTACATTTTGATGCCAATACTTTTGTACTTTTACTCAAATAAATGTTGAATTCTGGACTTCTACTTGTGACAGAGTACTTCTACAATGCAGTACTGATACTTTTACTTAAGTAGAAAATGTGAATACTTTTTACTGTGTGCGTGTGCGTGTGTGTGCACACGTGTGCCAGTGTGTTCGCATGAATCAGCCCGAACTGTTCCCACATAACACATCAGGGCGTTTGCAGGAGAAACCATTCGAGTGTCACCCTGCGGGATTGAATCCAGGCAGAGCCTCCTCCTGTGTTGTTGTTGTTGTTGTTGTTGTTGTTACTGTAGCATGTTAGCGGCACCGCCGGATCGTATCAGCTCTGCAATGCAAGCGTGTTTGAAATTCCATTTGATCCGCGCAAAAATTGCTGGTTTTTGGCCGCCAATATCGTTTGACCACGCCTGACACCCTCTCCGTCTCTATCTGTGACTGAGGCGCCGCCGAGCCCCAATTAATCCATTAAAACCCCGGAATCGTTTTTATGCTTTAGCTATTGAAAAATAGCAGATCTACAAGCTCGCAGCGCGGCACCGAGTGCCGCGCTGCAAGCTTGTAGGTCTGCTCTTTTTGAGAAATGGTGTCATTTTGAGCAAATCTTTGAATAATATCTTTTTTAAAGATATTAACTCAAATATTTGCTTCTGGTCCCTGATACATAATATTTCGAGATGGGGGTCCGTGGCCAAATACATATAATTCTAGGGGTCCTTGACAGGAAAATGTTTGAGAACCACTGACATAGAAACATATGTTTTTCAAAAACCTTAGAAGGATTTAGAAGACATTTATAGAATCTTGTCAAAAATATTCCAAAAATGGCACATCTACAAGCTCGGCACTCGGTGCCATGCTGCAAGCTTACAGTTAAAGCATAAAACAATGGTTAAAGTAATAACGGTTACACATCTCTATTCAGAAACATCGCCATTCAGAACATTGACTTCCATTATTCTAAATGGAGGTGTCACCTAAACCTAACCTAAACCCTAACCTCAGTGGGAGTATTTCTGAAAGGGGATGTTTCAAAGTGGGGGTGTTTCTGAATGGAGGTCTGCCCCCAGTAAGGTTGTGTTTCAAACGCGTTCCCGGGCTTTATGGCTTAATCCCGCGATGCCTGGCTATAGTGGTTGGTACGGTGCGAGCAGGACACGGGGTGCAGCCCAAAGAAGGGGGTTGCTGTGATTCCCAGGTGAAAGGTGGGATAGACTTTCTGATGCGCTCCAGCACACAGATAGAGTTACAGCTCAATTTCAACCCCTCGCGCCCTCCTCGCCCGGGCCCGTCCTCCTCTCCTCACTAAAATAAGACCCAGACCGAGAGGAGGAGAGGGAGGGAGGAGGGGGGGGGGGGGGGAGAGGATGGGAGGAAGGAGCAGGGGTGTCGCACCGAATTCTGGGCCCTGGGTACAAGGATTCACTGCGGGGCCCCCATGGATGTTCTTCATCGGGGGAGCGGGTTTAACCCATTTAGACTGGGAACACATTATTACGCATTATTTTGTACTTTAGCTATTGAAAAATAGCAGATATACAAGCTCACAAGCTTGTAGAGCTGCTATTTTAGAAAAATCGTGAAAGTCTTCGACTATTTCAAGTCCTTCTAAGGTTCTGTGAAAAACCTATTTTTCCATGTCAGTGGTGCTCAAACCTTTTCACGTGAAGGACCCCCAAAATGATATGTATTTGGCCACGTACCCCCATCTTAAAATATTTAGTTCCAGGGACCCCCCATGATCAAAGTTTGAGTTACAAATGTTCGCTCAAAAAATACCCATATTCAACGACTTGCACACATATTTTCAGACTTTAAAAAAATAGCAGATCTACGAGCTTGTATATCTGCTATTTTTCAATAGCTAAAGTATACAAACTAATTACGGCCTCCTCCAACCTTGGGCCCTAGTAACTCAGTCCGTCCCCCCCCCCCCCCTCCCCCGTCCCCCCTTTGTGACGCCCCTGGATGGGAGTAAGGAGGGATAGCTGCTCTCTCTCTCTCTCTCTCTCTCTCTCTCTCTCTCTCTCTCTCTCTCTCTCTCTCTCTCTCTCTGGGCTGGGGTTTGTGTGACAGATGGGACTGTGAGATGGGCTTTAAAGCTTGCTCAGCTTGTAAAGCTGCACTGCCAACGCAGTACTTCTGTCTCACTTTAAAAAGAAGAGGGGGGGGGAAAAAAAGTCGAGTTTTCTGACCTAGCTGGCTCTCAATTTCTTTATCTTCTCTCACCCTCTCTCTCTCTCTCTCTCTCTCTCTCTCTCTCTCTCGCTCGATCTTCCTTCTCGTTTTGCGCTTTGTTCTTTCCCGTTCTTCTTCTTCTTTTTCTTCCTTTTTTTTGTGTGTGTTGCGGACAGACAGAGGATTTGTGAATTAATCATAAGTGGCTCGATAGCTGGCCTTAGGTGTGCTCCGTCATGAGGGATCGATGGGGAAGGTCAGCCGGTTGGAGGACTGCGGTGCCACACTGACAGCTCTGGAGGGGAGAGAGAGAGAGAGAGAGAGAGAGAGAGAGACGGGGAGCAGTGTGCCCTGGTGATCTATAAGCCATTGGGACCCGAGGGCCATTCTACAAATAATAAAATTAAATATTAAAATTCAAATTTTCATGATTAAAAAAAATAGCAGATCTACAAGCTCATAGCGCAGCACTCGGCGCCGTGTTGTGAGCTTGTATATCTGCTATTTTTCAATAGTTAAAGTTGTGAGTCGATCTTCTAAATCAGTTTTCAGGAAAAAAAAAGAAAAAGAAACGTATGTTTCCAAAATCAATGGTTCTCAAACCTTCTTGTGTCAAGGACGCCCAGAATGATTTGACCGTGGACCCCCATCTTGAAATATTACCAAATTTCACAATTTTTCAATAGCTAAAGTATAAAACAATTCCAGGACCCTGAGAAAGAAAGATCCGAGTTACAAAACTTTCGCTTAAAAAAAAAAAGAACAATTTATTCGAATATTTGGACACAGGATTTTTCGGAAACAGCCGATCTATAAGCTCATAGCGCGGCAATATGAGCTGCGATATGAGCTTGTATATCTACTGTTTTTCAATAGCCAAAGCATAAAGTAACGGTCGACGTGGTTAAAAATCTGAAAGTGACACATCAGATTGCGTTCCCGGTCAGAGTCGGATAAGCCCGCTCTGCCATGAGGCGTGACGGGCAGGACAGTACGTCCTTGTCCCCCCCCTCCGTCCGTCCCGTCCGTCTCACTGCCCCGCGGGTCTCAGGAGAGACGGACAACTGGCCCCCTCATCAATACTGTCACCTCGGGTGGAAGACTCACCAACGTCCCCTAGTGTGGATGCACAGGGGCGTCACACCAAATTCTGGGCCCTGGGTAGTGTACAAGGATTCACTCACGTTTTGTGCTTTAGCCGTTGAAAAATATACAAGCCGTTGAGTGAATATACAAGCTTGTAGATCTGCTATTTATTTTTTTTTATCGTGAAAATGTCTTTGAATGTTTCAAATCCTTCTACGTTTTTTTGTCAGTGGTGCTCAAACCTTTTCATGTGAAGGACCCCACTCGGTGCCACGTTGTGAGCTTGTATATCTGCTATTTTTCAATAGCTAAAGTATTTTAAGGCCCCTCCACCTTGGGCCCTAGCAACTCACTTAAAAGCCCGCTGACACGCCCCGAAATTATAATAGTATGATACAGTAGGTCACGTGGTCTCTCTGAAAACGGTCTGAAACAGTCTGAAGCTCATTTCACAGTGTAATCTGCCCCTCGCCCCCCAACAACAGCTGACCAGCACAGCAAGTAGTCTAGGTACAATCAATTAATTTGATTGGCTTATAATTGCGCATTCCCACGATGACATCATAAAAAATATTAACTCATATTTTAAGATGACTTTTTAAAGTGACAGTACCAGTGGCGTCAGTTCAGAAAAAAACTAAGGTATGGCAACATGACTGGTGTCTTACACCAGTCATGTTGCCATACCTTAGCGACAGGCACGATGAAAAGTCCATTTTATTATTTACCCCTGTAGGCCAAGGTATGGCAACTGCCATAGCTTGCCATACCCAATTGACACCTCTGGACAGTACCCCTTTAGATGATAGTACCCCTTTAAGTAAATGTACTTGGTTCCTTTCCCCCGCTGCGTCCAGGGGACCCCAAGTCGCACTGACACCATGTCCCCGTGCATTTTTCATACTGTATATAGGAACCGTCCGGGCGGAGTATAACTTCTGTGTCGATGGGTATTTTTTTCCCACACCTATAAGCACTTTTATGTTGCCATGGACAGAAGAAGGAGAAAAATCATTCATATTGACGTAAAACTTAAATAATACAAGTTCAGGCCAGCAGTAGAGGGAGAGAGAAGTATCTGGAACAAGTCTCCGGGTTATTGAGTGCAATAATGAGATGTTGTCGTCCGGCCTGTCAGTGGAGCCACAGTAAAGTACACTTTCTCCTGTGCCTTCTCCCTCTTTCCCCGCAGACAGCTTTACTGTTATTGGCCCGACAGTTTTCTTTTTTTTAATCTACAGTTTGATCTTCTGTCTGCCGCCACTCGTTCTTTCATCAATTCGTATACTCGCTATCGCCGCACGCTCCCTCCTCCTCCTCCGACGACTGTCTGACACTTTGCTTTCCATTTCCCTCTCCGCGTGGCGAGCTAGCGCGGCGGCTGGCTGCGACGTGGTCCTTCAAGAATCACTTGTCGGGGATTAGAATGACTGGGAAACGAGTAGCCGGAGATGTAGAGAAACCTCTGATCCGCCCACTCTGCCCGCATGCGTCTCTGAAAGAGCCACTGGCGGCGCCATTATAGCGTCGTCGTCGGGTGGAAACCTTGTATGTCCAAAACCGTTTGTTTCGCATCTATCATTTAAAAAATGATTTAAACTACTGAAAACAGCCGATCAGCTGTTTTCACTACTTTTGTGCGACGGCCTTGTACGACGAAGCAGGGCTTTGCTTTGCGAAAAAACATACAAATTCGAAACTTGGAGATACGAGGTTTCTGCCCGACAGCGACGATAAGCCTGTGGCCGCCGCCGCTAGCCGCCAGCCACCGCCGTCGTACTTCATTCATGATGGAAGACGGGGAACTAAAGCTTGACCTTTCCCTCGCTCGCTCGGCCAAGCTCGGCTTAGATTTAATTGCATTAGTATTTTTTTCCTTTTCGCGCGAGAGAGAGAGAAATAGAAAGAGTGAGAGTGAGAGAGAGAGAGAGAGAGCCTAGTATCTCTGTCCCCCGCTACATAAAATAAGTCTGCATGCAATTTCCCCCCCGTTGCCCATGCATTATTGAAAGTACAAAAGCATCCTCTTTTAACAGAGTGTCATAATAACTCCCAAATACCGGGAACGCGCCCGAGTCGCGTTAGATTTTAAACACTTCAAATATTATTTTATGCTTTAACTATTGAAAAATAGCAGATATACAAGCTCGCAGCGCGGCACCGAGTGCCGCGCTGCGAGCTTGTAGATCTGCTATTTTTGAGAAATCCTGAAAACGTCTTTGAATATCTTTTGACCCGATCTTTGACCCGACTTCCAAATCCTTCCTCTAAATCAGCGGTTCTCAAAACTTTTCATCTCAAGGACCCGCAAAATTACATTTATTTGGCCGCGGACCCCCCCATCTCAAAATATGCAGTTCCCGGGACCCCCCAGAAGCAGAGATTTGAGTTACAAATGTTCGCGTATATCTGCTATTTTTCAATAGTTAAAGCATTCAATAATTCTAGGCCTAAATGGGATAAGCCACTGCTAGCGGGACTTTGGAAACGCGCGCCGACTAGTAGCCAGTGGGAGCTCGACGGTCTTCACCATCCTGACGGCACCTTTTTATTTACAATGTGCCGCGACGGCGACGCGGAGGATGATTTGTGGAGATTAGCCGCGAGGCTGCGAGGCGTGAATCATCATCTCTGTAGTCACGTAGCTCCAGGTAAACATATGCACACGCACACTTAAGGACTGGAAACAGCCCTGTACTGCATATAGAATGTGAAAGCCTTTTTTTTGAGCAGGCGTTTCATAGCTGTAAACATTTCCAACACTGTCACGCACGTTAGTGCCACACGTGAACGCGCGGACACGCACACACGCTCGCACAGACATACACACACAGACACACGCACACACACACACGCGCGTGCGCACACGCACACGCACGCACGCACGCACGCACGCGCGCACGCGCGCACACACACACACACACTATGGAATTACCACATAGGCCATTCACAAGTGAAAGAGCAGTGGTGTAAAGTAACCAAGTACTTTAACTTAAGTACTCTACTTATGTACAGTTTTGAGATATTTGTACTTTACTTGAGTATTTCCAAATTTCAATACTTCTACTTCTACTCCACTGCATCTGGGATCTAAATATTGTACTTTTACGTCGCTACATTTATTTGAACACTTTAGTTACTAGTTACTTTGCTGATATAAATTATAATATGTTAAAACATACATAAACCACTTTAACCATATTTTATACCGTGGCTATTTGAAAATAGCCGATCTACAAGCTCACAACCCATCGCGATGCGTTGTGAGCTTGTAGATCTGCTATTTTCAAACATTTTGTACTTTTACTTTTGGTACTTTAAGTACATTTTGATGCCAATACTTTCCTACTTTCCTACTTTCCTCCTATTTCTACTTTACTGTATTGATACTTTTACTTAAGTATAAAATGTGAGTACTTTTTACAACACTGCACGTTTGCACAGACACACGCACGCACGCACGTGCACGTGCACACGCGCACGCACGCGGGCACACACACACACACACACACACACACGCACACACGCACACGCACACACGCACACACGCACATGCACCCACTACGAAATTACCACACAGGCCATTCACAAGTGAATGAGAAATGTCTGCACAGCCAAAAAACGTTATACAAATTATAGACAACTCAGTCCTTCATTGGTGCGTCTCATTGCGCGCCCTAAGCTCACTTCAACGTTAAGCCAGGTTTATACTTAGTCATACGCCGGTGTCTCGCGGCGAGAACGACAGCTCATACGAACTCACGGCGCATTGTGCCATCACGCCGCGTTTGTGAGCGTGTATAGGCTATATATGTGTCGTCCATTTTCATGCGTGCCGCCAGCACGCTATGAGCTAAGTATAAATCGGCCATTCTTAGCCTTTAACCCATTTAGGCGTAGAATTATTGAATGCTTTAACTATTGAAAAATAGCAGATATACAAGCTCACAGCGCGGCACCGAGTGCCGCGCTGCGAGCTTGTAGATCTGCTATTTTTTGAAAAATCAAGATTTTTTGGCAAGTCTTTGAATATATCTATTTAAAAGCGAAGATTTATAACTAAAATATTTGCTTCTGGGTGGTCCCTGGAACAACATATTTTGAGATGGGGGTCCGCGGCCAAACGCCTGTAATTTTGGAGGTCCTTGACATGAAAAAGTTTGAGAACAGCTGATTTAGAGGAACGATTTCGAAGTTTGGTCAAAGATCGAATCAAAGACATTCAAAGACTTGCACACAATCTCACGATTTTTCAAAAATAGCAGATCTACAAGCTCGCAGCGCGGCACTCGGTGCCGCACTGCGAGCTTGTATATCTGCTATTTTTCAATAGCTAAAGCATAAAATAACGGTTAAAGTGGCTACAATCTAACGCGACTCGGGCGGCGTTCCAGGTATTTCAGGGTTAAGCACGTTGGCCTTGGCGCCGGGGATGGCGGAGAATGGAACCCATCACGCAGCACCAAGCACGGGTGTGAGACGTGACCATTTGCAAATGACATCGCCGGTTTCGGTGGAAGGCGAGAAAAAGCTTTGAGCCTGGGCAAGCGGCGGCTGTCTGCCTCAATGGGCTGAAATGTGCATGAAACCAGCTTAGTGCTATCACCAGCACATCAACACAGTCATCAACCTCCCTTCTCACTCCGCGGGGCTGCCGTGAGCCTGATAAGAGCAATGGACTCTCTCTCTCTCTCTCTCTCTCTCGCTCTCTCTCTCTCAGGGACGTGCTGGCTATTGGGAAAAGCTGGACAACTCCCGAACGGCCGGTTCATTCCCGGCCGGTCCAGGTCGGCCATTAGGAAAAAAAAATAAAAATAAAATGTCGGCCTTTGTTCCATTTTGGGGGCTGGGCGGCCAACAAAGTAAATCGTCACTAGCTGTCTCGTACCTCCAAGTTTCAAATTTGTAATTTTTTTCGCAAAGCAAAGCCCTGCTTCATCATACAAGGCCGTCGCACAAAAGTAGTGAAAACAGCAGATCGCGGTGCGAGGCGTTGTGTTCGGCTGTAGATCGGCTGTTTTCACTAGTTTAAATCATTTTTAAAATGATAAATACAAAACAAACGGTTTTGGACGTACAAGGTTTCCACCCGACAACGACGAAATCTAACTCATGCATTTGGCCCACTGGCTTGTCACTTTGTCACAAATCTCTCTATAGCGCGCAATGAGGGCCTCTCCAACTCTTTTTCCCGGGCTGAATCAGGGGCCCAGCAAGTCCCTGCTCTCTCTCTCTCTCTCTCTCTCTCTCTCTCTCCCTCTCCCTCCCCCTAGCTTCATACAGCACCCGCTCCCCGCCTCATCCACCCTTATCCTCCGTACAAGGTCTTACAGGGACACAGACGGGCCAGCGTGTAGCGGCACACGTAATTTATGTTCTTTGTAAATTGTCTGTGATTTCTTTTTCTTCCCCCCCTCCTCTCCCTTCAATTGAGATAAGTGCGGGAGAAGCATCTGTTCCATGCTCAAAGGCGGCGGGGCCGGGGGCCGGGCCGGGCGGGGCCGAGGTGGGTTGGTGCATGCATGGTTGGTGCATGGATGGATGGGGCCCCGGAGTTCTGTAGCGATCATCGTTGCGGTGGCATTGAGATACATGAGCAGTGTTGGGTATCGTTACTTTTCGAAGTAACTCGTTAGGTTACTTGTGTTACTGGCTTGAAAACTAATCTGTTGCGTCACTCCGTTACCCAATTAGAAAAGTAACTTGACATGTTACTTTTTCCGTTACCGACCATTAAAACCAAACCCACCTGCGTGAAAGTTTGGTAAACATAAAAAAGACAATAGAGTGCTGCCTCCTTTTAGCTCATGTGTCCTCTTCAAAAGATCGACTCTCCCCAGCGTTAAACTGTACAGTACCTCGGTGCCGTGGTGTTGTTATGGCGGCTCTATACCGGAGTTAAATGGCCGGGTCCGAAACCACCATTGTCCGCCGACGTCCAGATACTGCGGGTGGTCTCCAACCGATCCTGCTGATGTAGCTCCACTTTAAATACCCTGCCGACATGGACTTTAAAGAGGTGGTGCCATAGTTTTGTACTTTTTCTGGTTTTCATGTGTCTAGGAGGTTGACAGTACTTCATTAGACCCTCTGGTGTGGTTGATATGAGAAATTATGCATTCGCTTTTTATTTGGGTATTAGCTGGAGGATGCCACCTGCTGTGCCGTTCCAAAAAACCCCATTATTACATCATAGAATCAACCCCTCCCCTAATTACCATTCACCCAACACATGTGGGTGTGGCTAACTTCAGCTGGGTCACCACCCACCATGACAACCACGCATACCAATGAACTGGTGGGTGTGGCCACATAAAAACATAATTTTAACTCTTTCTGTACACTTTTTTGGAAAGATTCTTCCTCCTAGTATAATCATAATAGTAGATAATCATGTTTTATAGAGGGGAAAATCATGGCACCCCATCTTTAACACACGGTCAACTAAAGGTACGGACGCTACTAGTACTATCTCCCCGTTGTGAGGAAGGATCAACTCGTATATAATTACAGACGGATTCAGCCGCTTCTGTTTGTTTCGTGAGACACAGAGCACCAGAACAGTGAGTGATTTCCTGTTTTCAAAATGACGCACGTTGCGGAGCTGCAGAGAGGAAAGGAAAGGAAACGATTGGCTGACTGGAGTTGTGAATGGGAGTAACGTTTTGTGAATGAAGTGACGGGAGAATTACGTTGCATCAGGGTGTTCTCTCCTCCGCGTATCACACAGAAAGGACCTTTCTGTACGGAGTTTGTATGTTCTCCCTGTGTCTCCTAGGGTAGGTACCCTCACAAAAAAACAGTAATCCTGGTTTCTATAATGCCTCCCCCTGGTAAGCCGGGGCGCCTGATGGAAGGGAAAGGAACTGGTTGGAATAACGTGTTCCTTCCACACGCTATACGTCCTACCGGGGAAACCGTAGACATCGAAAGTTAGACGCCTCCTTCGGCTCTGGGGCGCCTGTAAAAAATCTTCCGGAATCCTAAAGCACACTTGCGTTTGCGTCCCGGAAGGGGGCGTTCGGTAGGCCAATCTTTAGAGGCACTTGCTTGAACTGCAGCGGTGAATGAGGTATCTAGCTTTCTATATCCACAGATCAATCTCAGAAAATTATAATATTGTGTAAAAAAGCAATGCAGATGCCCTAGCACCCCAAATCATCACTGACTTCGGAAACTTCCCACTGGACTTCAAGCAACTCTGACTTCAGAAGGTTGATATTTCTCTATTATAAATCCTTGTTTTCAGTGGTCTTGTGTAATATGGTAATATTTTGAAATATGGACCTTTCATATTCTTGAGCTGAAAAAAAAAATCCAAATTTTAACAAAAAAAATGTTTGGAATAATTCACTGAATGTGCAATGTATCTAGATATTCAAGAATATTTACTTTTACAAAATATTCAAATTTTCTGAGATAGATCTGTATGGGTGAAACTCCCCCCGTCAGGTGATAAGAAGTCCCCTGGGTGACCACATCCATGGCGTACGACGCAGTATAAACCAGGCTTTACACTTCTGTATCGGGGTGAACCGGGGTGACCACAACGTAATGTCTGAACAAGTGTTTGAACAAACTTTCACGTCGACCTTTTAGCCCACCTCCCCTCCGCCCCTCGTTATAGTTCCCGCGCACACCTAATTAGCCGGTCACACAGCACACACACACACACACACACACACAGACGGCCCCCGACGCGGTAACGAAGGTGAGGCTGGGGGGGAGAGAGAGCGAGAGAGAGAGAGCGACAGACTCCGCGGTGACCCGGCGGCGGTCTGGGGTCCCCCTCCTCCTCATTGGCAGTCGGAGGAGGAGCGGCGGCGGCAGCGGCGCCCCAGGTGAGAGCGCGAGCAGACGGCTCCTCCGTGGCGCTACGTGCGGCGCAGGCCGCCGCACCAGGCCATGAATCTCAATCCGCGCACGCCGTGGCAGATTTACATTTAAAGTAGTTTTTTAGCGAACGTCCCCGACTTCCTGATGCGTTTGAGGCTGGCAGAAAGAGGGGGGGAGCTGGGAGGGAGGGGAGCGGCTTATCTAGCGAGTCATCAATCGCACGTGATGCGACCTGATAGGAGTTCCCAGCAGCGCGTCTCTCTCTCTCTCTCTCTCTCTCTCTCTCTCTCTCTCTGTGCACACGTACACACACACACACACACACACACACACACACACACACACACACACACACACACACACACGTACACGCAGCACACACACGGCGCCGAGATGAGGTGTCATCTAATGGAGCACCTTCTCTTGAAGTGTAATTATATTACATGTGGCAACACCTCACCGCTGTTTTGACAGTTCCGCGGGCGTACGTATACGCGCATGGGAGCACGCAGGTCTGTTTGTGTTCACGCGTGTGTGTACGTGCAAGTGTACTGTATGTGTGGGGGGGAGGGGGGGGGTGTATATGTGTGTGTGTATACATGTGACTCATGTGTTGTGTGATTGACTCGTGCAGTAAATGAGCTGGATTGGTGTGTTTTATTGATGTCCTGTCACACACATCTCGTTATTAGCATTAACCCCGAACGGAGCGGCGGAGTTATCTGATAAGTTACATATAAATCACCGTCGGGCAGAAACCTTGTATCTCCAAAGTTTCAAATCTGTTTTATCCGCTTACAAGACCGTTGCACAAAACTAGTGAAAACAGCTGATCTACAAGGCGCTGTGTGCTTGTAGATCGGCTATTTTAGCTATTTTAAATCGTTTTTAAAATGATAAATACAAAACGAATGCTTTTGGACATACAAGGTTTCCACCCGACGGCAACGACGATACGTACGCGTGTGTCTGTGCATCCGTGCGTGCGTGCAAGTGTGTGTGTGTGTGTGTGTGTGTGTGTGTGTGCGCGTGTTGACACAGAGGGGTTAAGACCGCAACGCCTGGGGGCTGTGATGATGGGTAATTGAGAGCAGCAGGTAGCACCTCCCTCCTGAGCTACTCCGGGCCACGAACCGGCGCACCCCCCCGGCCCCTGATCTTCAAAGAGCCCTCTCCAACCAAACACCCCAACCTCCACTCGTACCTTCATCTCCCGCCTCCACCTCACTCTCCATGCGTCCCCTGTTCTCCTCCCCCTCCCTCCTCTGCTTGTTTACTATCCACCCTCTCCTCTCCCCTCCAATGGTGTGAAGTCACTAAATACGTTTTCTCAAGTGCTGTACTTAAGTGCGCTTTTGAGGATTTTTTTTACTTTACTGGAGTATTTCCGATATCCATTACTTTTACTTCTACTCCATTACATTTCAGAGACAAATATTGCACTTTTACGCCACTACAATTATTTTGAAACCTTTAGTTACTAGTTACTTTGTAGATTGATTATCGTGTGTTCGCTGAAAGCGAGCACACGTATGTTATCTTCATTATTCAAGTTCTCCTCAAAAATGACATAATCTATCAGTCTAGTTCTTCTCAAAATGACGTAATCTGTCAAGTTCTCCTCAAAATGAAGTAAGACACTGCCTTTCTACTGACAGTACAAAGGCAGGGCCCTTAGCCAATGAGGTGCATCCAAAGGGTAGATCTTTGTGCCCACACATGGTGTTACATGTGAGCCCACACTGTTTCATAGGAACAGTATTTCTATTATTACATAACGTACATTACCCACTTCATCCCTACAGTATATACATTTCTTATACAGTACAGCCAATCTACATAGCCGATCGCATTGTGAATTTGTAGACCTGCGATTTTCAATACAGTTGAAAACACGTGGAATGTGACATTCCGCGCAACGGGTATACTTTCTACTTTAACCTTTCTGATACCAATACTTTTGTAGGCCCACTAATACTCAAGTACATTTTGAATTGACTTTAGCTTGTAACAGAGTGTTTCTACATTAGCAGTATACTAGTATCAATATATCGTCACTGTCGGGCAGAAACCTCGTATCTCCAATAGGGTGACCATACGTCCTCTTTTGCCCGGACATGTCCTCTTTTAGGGGGCTGTCCGGCCTGTCCGGGGGGGTTTTATAGATTCCTTCAAATGTCCGGGGTTTCGCGCATATCAGCGTTAAATCATGGGCATTTACAATGCACGTTCAGTGGTTCGTTTGTAAACACAGCGTGAAAGACGGATTTCCACCCCTTAACCCCGGAACGTGTATTATTCATACTACTCTGCTGTCTCCGCTGCGATCCCTCCCTCCCTCCCTCGTTCAGATGCGTCGCTGTTCAGACCAGACTCAGAGCAGAGCTCGGCAGCTTGCGCTGCGCAGAGCCGATTCAGCCGAACGATAGCACTGCAAACGCAATTAATGCTGGTTTACACTGATGAAATGCACGACAAGTGCCAGTGTTTTCGTCTTGGTGACCAAATGAGAAGCAGAGCGTTCACTCTGCAGTCTGCATTAAAAGCTGGCACTTCTGTGTCCATTCCATCACAACTAAAGGTATTTAGACACTGCAAAGTACAAGACAGTCTGTGCGAGGTGAGAGCTCTTCTGCTAACTAAATTGACAGAATATGTTTTTGTTGTAGGCTACAACCTTGTAAAGCTGAAGATACTTTGTAATACAAAGCTGAACGTTCATACAGGAGTCAAGAGCACTTTAAATCAGTGGATCTGTAAAGGGTCAATTTGGAACCCCCTCAAAAATAAATACATAACTAATAATATTAGTGGTATAGGGCAGTGGTTCTCAACCTGTGGGTCGGGACCCAGGGGGGGTCTCCAAATTATTTTGAGGGGTCCCCAGATGATTAACTTGATGTGCAACATTGTTTTCTCACTCAACAGTATGAGTACCTCTAAAATGGCAAATTAAACAAATATTAGAGGCAGAAATTGTGAAAATAGCCGATCTACCAAGCATGTAGATCTGCTATTTTCTCAATAGAATAGAATTATACAAAATGTAATGCCTCAACTGTAGTGTTTGTGCTTGTAAGGGTGGAGGGGTCTCTTGTTTAAATATGATTATTTTGGGCTAATATATATGTGTGCGTGCGTGCGTGCGTGCGTGCGAACGTGCGTGCGTGCGTGCGTGTGGTATGCCGGGTAGAGTGTCCTCTTTTTGGGGATTCAGAATATGGTCACCCTAATCTCCAAGTTTCAAATTTGTACGTTCTTTCGCGAAGTAAAGCCCCTGCTTCATCATACAAGACCGTCGCACAAAACTAGTGAAAACAGCAGATCTACAAGCACACAACGCCTCGCACCGCGAGGCGTTGTGTGTTTGTAGATCTGCTGTTTTCACTAATTTAGTCAATCGTTTAGATGATAAATACAAAACGAATGGTTTTGGACATACAAGGTTTCCACCCGACAACGACGATATTGATACTTGAGTAAAAAATGGGAGTACTTTTTCCACCTCTCCTCTCCTCTCCTCTCCTCTCCTCTCCTCTCCTCTCCTCCCAGGCTCCATAACCAGAAAAACAGCCAGTGTGGTATTAATCAAACCCATGGCGTCGTGGGGGAATAGAGGCTAGAGGGGGGGGGGGGGGGGTGGAGGAGCCCGGCTATTACAGCTATTCTGGTTCGCCAAGACTGAAATATTTCATTTTCCGCAACCCTATTGACAAGAATACATCCAGGAGCACAGAATTCCTGGCTTTATAAGCCAGGGCGCCTATTTAAAGTGCGCTGTGCTTGTCTCGCCGCCTGAATTTATACATGGCCGTCGCAGTTGGTAGGATTTATAGGCGAGGCATGCAGTTCCACGTGTTTTTAACCACTAATACCCTACATTCTTAGTTGACCGGGGGTCCCCCGGGGGGGTCTGTATTTCTTCCCCTCCTTTTTTCTCCCTCTACACCAATGGTTCTCAGCCAGTGGTTCGAGGACCACCAGTGGTCCTTGAGGAGGTTCCATGTGGTCCCCAGCTGAAGAGTTGGATCCTTATAGATCTTTAATTACCAGTAAGACTCCCTAATCCCTAATCGGGAGATAAGCAACCATCACGTCACATACACAAACTTTAGAAGGCAATGGTAGCCAATCAGGAGGGAATATGGGAAATGGGACAGATCCATGTTGATGACATGACGTTAGAGATACCGTGTACCGCTTTGCGTGATTTTAGGCCAAAATCTGTAGGAGCATTGTCCAAAAATGTGTTTTGCAAGAATCGGCGTCATGGTGGCGCTAGAAGAGGGCCATGTGAGAAATGAGTGTTAGGGTATGGCAGCAAAGGAGTGTGTGTGCAAAGTTTGGCATGGACAGGGGCAATGGTGGCGGAGATAAAAGTTGGGGCAAAAGTGTGACGTTACCTTACATGACGGCCAGACGGACGGACAGCCGGTGGAATTTTTCATAGTAACTGTGACCGGACGGTCGCAACAAGAAGTCTACACAATTAGAGAGTGTAGAAGAATTGTTATTCTGATCAACGTTGGCCTGTTATCTATGGTACCCATACTATAGTGTTAAAAATAAGATAGGTTCAATATCAATATAGCATGAATTTGTGGACAAAATCTTATCCAACAACAACAACATTTTCTACGTTTTGGGTCTGAGAGGCTAAATCTCATCAAATGGTGATGCGTGGCTCAAAATGCCGAATAAATAATAGACCTTTATATGAAAAAGGTTGAAAACCACTGCTCTACACCAAATCCCAAAGCTCACATGCAAGCTTGTAGATCTGCTATTTTCACCAAATGTTCTCCCCCAGACAAGAGGCTCTACGGTCCATGTGTTTTATATACGAAGAGACAGGCTTTGATTTTGCTTATTACCCCATGAATACATAGCCTACAGTATTGATTGCCAAGGCACTGGATATGCAATTGCGCACTAATCCAATTCCTTTGTTCTGCTTAATGATAATGTTCACGCAGGAAAAAAAAAAAAGATCTCATTGTGATCAATAGATGTTTGTTGAATGTTTTACCAGTGAGAGCTCACCAGAGATGATCACAGCTCGAGAAGAAACCTTCTTTTCATCCATCCTTTTCAATAGATTCTATATTTTCTAGGGGTGTAACGATATTGTAACTGAATTGAAAAATCGATTTTAATTTGCAATGATCTACTATATCGTTTGCAAAAGCAAAAGATCGTACTGTTTTGGCTTTGTATCGTATCGTTTTAAAATGCAGTAATCGGTATCGAATCGTTTTGCAATGCAAATAATTGATTTTAATGGAAACTAAGTATTTGTGCCTTGTATTTGGCAATTTTGAGAGGGAAAGTGAAAAAGAGGGGTCTAATTACCTTTCCATTCCGTATAGCTACTCTTAGTCTATCGATAAATGTGTGTAATATCTGTGTTCATATCTGTGCGTGTTTGTCCATATGAGTTGAAATATAATGTCCATGTATTTGCGTTTACTTCCATAATAATAGATTTTTTTACACGTTTTACACAGATTTCATTTCTTTGCTAAATAGTTACTATATCTATTTTAAATCATTGAATCGAATCGTATCGTATCGCCATGAATGAACCAATATCGTCCATGTATCGTATCGTCAACCATGTATCATAATGCGTATCGCAATCGTTACACCCCTAATAGTTTCTATACCTTTTCTGTTATTTTATACTAGTAAGACACCTCAGGGCGACACGCGACCTAGCCCTAAAGGGCGAGGTCGCACCACAGTGATGTGGACATCAGGGATGAGGATGTCCATGTATGGGCATAAAAGGGATTTGTTCCCCTGGCATCACAGGGACCTCCATATATGGGCATAAAAGGGATTCGTTCCCCCTGGCATCACAGGGATCTCTCTAACGGGGCATCATTTATATTGATGACGTCAGGGAACTCCATATATGGGCATAAAAGGGATTATGTTAGTGTGACATCACAGTGAAGCCAGAGTGTGATGTAAGGGTGGCAAACCCCTTCTGGTAGAGTGGTTCCCCTGACATCACAGTGACATCAGAGTATGATGTCAAAGCAAAAAACCCATAGACCGTAAAAATGTGTACACGTCTACACGTCCAGACAGACGGACAGCGACAAGCTGTGACGTTTCTCATAGTAAACTGCGACCTTCGGTCTTAATTAGTCTTTGTTTGTTCACAAATGTTAAGAATGTATTAGGATGTTCAGACAGATGCTAGGTTTGATGTTTACCCCGTAGTTTCTTTTTAAACACATTGTTCTCTTTGCACTCTATTTATACGTGACAATTCACCCTGTTGTTGTTGTTGACATAGGGTTCACGCGTAGGCCTACGTCCTCCGCTCACTGTAATTATTATTTCCCACTTGTGAAAGTGGAAGTCGCTCTGGACAAGAGTGTGTGCTAAACTTATTCTTTCGATGACTTATACTGATGACTCTGACTGTCTGTCTGTCTGACTGACTGTCTGCAATATCTGTCTTTTCTCTCCCTCGCTTCTGTCTGTCTGCCTGTCAAGTTATCTATTCAGCTCCCTTCCCCTTTCTCTCTCCCCGTCTCTCCTTTGCTCCCTCTATCAATGTATAGCTCCCTCTGTTGTTACATTCCCCTCCCTCCCTCTCACTCTCCTTCTCTCTCTCTCTCTCTCTCTCTCTCTCTCTCTCTCTCTCTCTCTCTCTCTCTCTCTCTCTCTCTCTGTTCTTCCATACATAGACCCCAGGGCATGCTGAGCCTGCGAGCAGGGGCGTCACACCAAATTCTGGGCCCTGGGTACAAGGATTCACTCTCATTTTGTACTTTAACTCTTGAAAAATAGCAGATATACAAGTGCACATCGCGGCACCGAGTGCCGCACGGCGAGCTTGTAGATCTGCTATTTTTGAAAAATCGTGAAAATATTGAATATATTTTTTTTTATATAGGTTTTTTTTTTTTTTTTTCTGAAAAAACTGTTTTTATGTCAGTGGTGCTCAAACTCTTTCATGTGAAGGACCCCCAAAATGATATGTATTTGGCCACGGACCCCCATCTCAAAACATTTAGTTACAGGGGCCCCCCAAGATGCAAAATTTGAGTTACAAAATGTTCGCTTAAAAAATACATATATTTCAAAGATTCGCACACATTTTCACAATGTTTCAAAAATAGCAGATCTACGAGCTCGCAGCGCGGCACTCGGTGCCGCGCTAAATTATAAAATAATTAAGTCCCCTCCACCTTGGGCCCTAGTAACTCAGTCCCACTCCCCCCCCTCTTTGTGACGCCCCTGCTTTGTGAGCTGTTCTTCGCCCAGACAGGGGCCTCGGCGCTCCCCGGGTCTCATTGTGGATTCTCATCGCATCGCCCCGACCTTCCATATCTCTTCCCCCTCACTTTTCTCAAAATGAACAAACCTGATTGAGCGAATGCCATTATCTGGGTAAATGAACGGTTCCTTAACCCTGCAAGGCCCAACATCGCTTTTTGGACACATTTTTATTTGATCAAAAAAAGAGTTTAAATAATTCGTTTTCCTGTTCTTTTTTTTCACATTAACATCACCATTGGATCATATTGTTTAGTATTATAATGCCATTGGCCAGGATATTTGCATATAAATACCCCCCAAAGAGGCTGATATTCACACAACTTTCAAGGTCTCTGGAGTCCAGAGTCTGGACGGACAACATCTCACTTTTTTCACTGAAGCTATTCCTCACAAAAACATAAGTAAATATTTATTTTGGTGATCATTAGAATGTCTAGAACATGTACATATCGTCGGGCAGAAACCTTGTATCTCCAAGTTTCATTTGTACTGTACGTTCTTTCCCAAAGTAAAGCCCTGCTTCATCATACAAGGCCGTCGCACAAAAGTAGTGAAAACAGCCGATCTACAAGCACACAACGCCTCGCGGTGCGAGGCGTTGTGTGCTTGTAGATCGGCTGTTTTCACTAGTTTAAATCATTTTTAAAATGATAAATGCAAAACGAACAGTTTTCACCCGACAACGACGATATGTTATTATTGTGAGAAATATCCGCAAAGTGTAAATTAGAGCATGATTTATGATTTATGAATTATGGGTATAAAAAACCTTACAAAAACATTATTAATGTTTAAACATGACATTTTCCTCTGATTAGGGCTCCTATAACACCATCTGATTTTTTTTTTAAACATTTTTGGGCCAGTAGAAATTACAGTAATTCGGGCCTTGCAGGGTTAAGGACTGGGCAGACGTAACGCCACCCTGAGGGTAAAGCTTATTATCGCTACAGGCCCCACAAAGATGGTTTTGGGGGTGGTTGGGGTCGAGCAGCAACGTGTCAGAGGCCCTGCATTTCCATATTAATCGGACACATTTAGGTCTGGGAGACAGAGAGGGCCTCCTGTCACGCATCTTTGATAACGCCACAGTTAGCATTTTCCCCCTCCCGTCGCATAATAAATATGTATCATTCTGATAAGATTAATTGAAAGGCCTAAGTACACAGAATGTAGGGAGATGACCAGAGAGTGCGATTTAGGGGGGGTGGGGGGGTGCAGAGAGAGAGAGAGAGAGAGAGAGAGAGAGAGAGAGAGAGAGAGAGAGAGAGAGAGAGAGAGAGAGAGAGAGAGAGAGAGAGAGAGAGAGAGAGAGAGAGAGAGAGAGAGAGAGAGAGGTACATAAAGAAGAAGTGTAAGGGGCAGGGTGACACGTTACAGTGGTGTAAAAAGTACTTCCATTCTTTACTTAAGTAAAAGTATCAATAGTCCAATGTAGATGTCTGTTACAAGTAGAAGTCCGGTATTCAACATTTACTTGAGTAAAAGTACAAAAGCATTGGTATCAAAATGTACTAAAAGTACCAAAAGTAAAAGTACTCATTGTGCAGAATGTCCCTATAGTTATCAACAGTATACAAATCGCCTCGCCTGCACACACACTCCTTGGCTGCCAAACCACAACCTCCACCCATCATTTCTCACATGGCGCTCTTCTAGCGCCACCATGAGGCCGATTCCTGCAACACACATCAAAGCGGTACACAGTATCTCTAAAGTCATGTCATCAACATGGATCTCTCCCTCTAAAGTTTGTGTATGTGACCTGACGGTCGCTTATCTCCCGATGAGGGAGTCTTACTGGTTTTAACACTTTCTGTACACTTTTGGGGAATAATCTTCCTCCTAGTATAATCATAAAATCATGGCACCCCATCTTTAAGTCAATTTAGATATCCGTAGCCTTTACACGTAAAAGAGTGTTTCTATACATTACAGTATTGAGTACTTTTACTTTTGTACATTAAGTACTTTATTCAAGTACATTTTCAATAACATTTTGGCTACCTACTGTAAAAATAACAGCTGAGCGAATGCATTTCGGCGCGGGCATATAAATACGGCGTGCAGCCTCTGACACCGAAGCCTCACCCCAATTTCCAGTGCTCTGGAGGGAAGAAGATAACCCCCTCCATGTCTTTTGATTCGGTGCCTTATCTCATCTGTGTGCCCATCTTTGTTGTCTATAATGCGGGGACTACATTTTAAGAAGCATGTGCCCTGTATTTGATTGTTTCTTTTATTTTTATTTTATTTATTTAGGGAAACTGAAACAAAACGATAGCCCTGTGTCATGGATCTGGTCGTGGATGTGTGTTGTTGGATGTTCAACATGGCACAGCATAATAACGAACACTCAAGAGCATCTGTCTGTTGCTATAGGCCAGTGGTTGTCAACCTGTGGGTTGATCTTCAAGCTCACAACGCCTCGCGCTGCGAGGCGTTGTGAGCTTGTAGATCGCCTATTTTCGTCAAAGAGCTTTGGTGTAGAGGGGAAAAAGAGCAGACTAAGTACAGAGTGAAAAGTCAAGTTTATTCATTGACGGTTCAAGTGGTTAAATATCTGAAAACACACATTGACATGAACCCAAAATACACTGATGATTGTGTTAACGATGAAACGATATGGAATCTGGTGGTCCCTGCTTCATCTCTCTCTCAGCTAAGGGGTCCATGGCCTGAAAACATTGAAGACCCCTGGCCTAGTAGATGTGGTACGCACCACTAGGTCATCGGCGTCCCCAAGGTTACAGAGTTCCATTTTAAAGCTTCGGTGTAGGTATAGGGTATACGGCTATAGGCTCTATCAGAACCATTTATACGCTGAGGACGCCATGCTGTACATTATGCACATTGTAAACATCTCTGTGCAGTCTGGATGCAGCAGCTGGAGCAGCAGCCCTCACGTCCTCGAGCACACCGTTAAATGTACTGTCACTCTATAGTGTCTGCCTCAGAGGAGAGGAGAGGAGAGGAGAGGAGAGGAGAGGAGAGGAGAGGAGAGGAGAGGAGAGGAGAGGGACCGAGAGAGAGACAAATGAAACAAGTGTGCGAGTTGGAGAGGAGGAGGAGGAGGAGAAGGAAGCCATTCCCCGCAGGACGCATGCAATTCAAGCTGACTGGCGGTGAGATGAGAGAAAGAGCAGGCGTGTCGCACCAAATTCTGGGCCCTGGGTACAAGGGTTCACTCACATTCTGTGCTTTTAACTGTTGAAAAATAGCAGATATACAAGCTTGGATATCTGCTATTTTTGAAAAATCATGAAAACTTGTGCAAGTCTTTGAATGTTTCAAATCCTTCTGAGGTTTTTTGAAAAACCTGTGTTTCTATGTCAGTGGTGCTCAAACCTTTTCATGTGAAGGACCCCCAAAATGATATGTATTTGGACACGGACGACCCCCATTTCAAAATATTTAGTTCCAGGGACCCCCCAGAAGCAGAAGAGTTACAAAATGTTCGCTTAAAAAACACATGTAGCCTGCCTATTCAACACATTGTCACGACTTTTCAAAAATAGCAGATCTACAAGCTCAGTGCCGTGCTGTGAGCTTGTATATCTGCTATTTTTCAATAGCTAAAGCATAAAATAATTGAAGGCCCCTCCACTTTGGGCCCTGGTAACTCAGTCCCACTTTTCCCCCCACCTTTGTGACGCCCCTGAGAGAGAGAGAGAGAGAGAGAGAGAGAGAGAGAGAGAGAGAGAGAG
The DNA here is from genome assembly GCF_963921795.1 of Nannobrachium achirus. Taxonomy (NCBI): domain Eukaryota; kingdom Metazoa; phylum Chordata; class Actinopteri; order Myctophiformes; family Myctophidae; genus Nannobrachium; species Nannobrachium achirus. The sequence continues at coordinate 58,816,163 of NC_137818.1, forward strand.
AGAGAGAGGCGGGAGGGGGGAGAGAGAGGGGGGGCAGGGTGAGCGTGTCAGCCTGTGAGTGGCGTCTCTCATTAGAAAGGGCTGTCAGGGGCCATGGTGCGAGGACTGCAGGGACCCCCCCCCCTCAACCCCCACTCTCCCCCCTCCCCCTCCCCCTCCCGATCTCCGGTTGGCCCCTGAGATCCCGGCCGAGGGAAAATGATGGATGAACGATACCTGGATAAACAGACGGCCCCGGGCCCCTCCGAGCATGCCCTGGCAAAATGATACACGTACAGGCGTTATAAATAAAACAGCCGCGGGGATAGAAGGAGTAAGAAGAAGAAAACAATATCTAAAAAAACGACAATACAATGTAACAATAAGAGACACACGGTGTTAACAATGCGCGACACGATGCAAAACAAGCGGGCCATTGTTGTTTCTCTCTCTGTTTCGGGTTTGGGAGGACAGACGGAGGTAGGGTTTGTTGCGCGAACGTGTGTGTGTGTGTGTGTGTGTGTGTGTGTGTGTGTGTGTGTGTGTGTGTGTGTGTGTGTGTGTGTGCGTGTGCGTGAGAGCGATACATTAACAAGGCTCACCAGCCTCGATGGCTGTGTCCTCTTCAGTGGTTCCACTGCCTTCTCAGCAGTTTGGACAAACACGTGCACATACTGTACACGCACACACACAAGCACACACAAGTGTAAACCAGGTATCATTTGGGAGAAAATCCAAATCCTAGCAGCTGTGTTTGTGCGTGCACATGCGTGTGTGTGCAGTGGTGTAAAAAGTCAAATTTTTTTAAAGTATCAATACTGCATTGTAGAAGTACTCTGTCACAAGTAGGAGTTCAGAATTCAAAATGTACTTGAGTAAAAGTACAAAAGTATTGGCATCAAAATGTACTTAAAGTACTAAAAGTAAAAGTACAAGATGTTTGAAAATAGCAGATCTACAAACTCAGAACGCGTCGCGATGCGTTGTGAGCTTGTAGATTGGCTATTTTCAAATGGCCAAGGTATAAAATAGGGTAAAGTGGTTTATGTATATTTTAACATAGTATAATGTATATCTGCAAAGTAACTAGTAACTAAAGTTTTCAAATAAATGTAGTGGAGTAAAAGTACAACATTTGGATCCCAGATGTAGTGGAGTAGAAGTAAAAGTGTAGGACATTGGAAATACTCAAGTAAAGTACAAATACAGTGTGTGTGTGTGTGTGTGTGTGTGTGTGTGTGTGTGTGTGTGTGTGTGTGTGTGTGTGTGTGTGTGTGTGTGCGTGTGCGTGCGTGCGTGTGCATGCTTGCGTGTGCGTGTGTGTGTGTGTGTGTGGACAGGGAATTACTACTTTGTGGGGACCTCATGTCCCCACAAAGATAGTACAATCAGAGGAAAAAACCTTGTGGGGGCTTATTATAGGTCCCCACAAGGTGTTTAGGGGTTAGGTTAAGGGTTAGGGTTAGGGTTAGGGTTCAAAATGAATGGAATGTCCCCACAAAGATAGTAGACTATGTGTAATGTCCCCACAAAGTAGCAATTGCAAACCTGTGTGTGTGTGTGTGTGTGTGTGTGTGTGTGTGTGTGTGTGTGTGTGTGTGTGTGTGTGTGTGTGTGTGTGTGTGTGTGTGTGTGTGTGTGTGTGTGTGTGTGTGTGTGTGTGTGTGTGTGTGTGTGTGTGTGTGCGTGTCTGTCATTATGCACTTTACATGGGTGCACACATGAGTGTTAGTGTGGTCTCATGTGTAGTGTACATAGTGGTGCCTGTATGCGGATTCATTATGACACTTAATCAGCCAAGTGTGCTTGTGGGAGAGCACACACACACACACACACACACACAGTGAAAGCACGCACACGCACACACGTACCCACCGCATGTACAACCCATGTTGAACAACTTCTGGTTTAATGGTCAAGTGGTAAATGTTTTATGATGAGCTGAGTGTTGGTGTTTAAGCCTCAAAAGACGGGAACGCGACAACATTATCTTATGCTTTAACTATTGAAAAATAGCAGATATACAAGCTCACAGCGCGGCACCGAGTGCCGCGCTGCGAGCTTGTAGATCTGCTATTTTTTTAAACGTATTTTTTTAAACTTGAAAATGTGTGCAAGTCTTTGAATATCTTTGACCCGATCATTGACCCGACTTCTAAATCCTTACTCTAAATCAGCGTTTCTCAAACTTCTTCACATCAATGACCCCCAAAATTACATTTATTTGGCCGCAGACCCCAATCTCAAAACATGTTGTTCCAGGGACCCCCCCCCCAGAAGCAGAGATTTGAGTTACAAAAGTTTGCTTTGAAAAATACATATTGAAACATTTTGCATACATTTTCACGATTTTTCAAAAATAGCAGATCTACAAGCTCGCAGCGCGGCACTCGGTGCCGCGCTGTGAGCTTGTATATCTGCTGTTTTTCAATAGTTAAAGCTAGGCCTGAACGGGTTAAGTCTTCCTGGTGTAACAAATGGAAAACGGAGAAGCAGATTATCATCAAATAGTTACATTATGTCATTAGGAGCCAACAGGGCTGCGGTCTGGTGGAGGGAGAATGAATTATGAATTATGAATGGAACTGTGTGTGTGTGTGTGTGTGTGTGTGTGTGTGTGTGTGTGTGTGTGTGTGTGTGTGTGTGTGTGTGTGTGTGTGTGTGTGTGTGTGTGTGTGTGTGTGTGTGTGTGTGTGTGTGTGTGTGTGTGGAAGGAATCCCCCCTACCACCCCCACCCTCACCCCTCCAGGGACTCCCTATGCAACCGCTGCTCATTTAACCACTTACGGCCTATATGTTAGACTTCGTTGTGCGACGGTGTCGTGCGGAAGTAGTGAAAACAGGGGGGGAAAAGCAAGCTGTAGAACAATCTAAGCTAGCCCGTGCTGTAGCTTGTAGAACGTCTATTTTCACTATATACAGGAGAGAGAGAGAGAGAGAGAGAGAGAGAGAGAGAGAGAGAGAGAGAGAGAGAGAGAGAGAGAGAGAGAGAGAGAGAGAGAGAGAGAGAGAGAGAGAGAGAGAGAGAGAGAGAGAGAGAGAGAGAGAGAGAGAGAGAGAGATATTACACCCTACCTTCCCTGAAAACGTTAATATTAAGTCCATTATAATAAAGGATAAAATAAACCTTGTAATGTGGAAACCTTGTATGTCCAAAACCGTTTGTTTTGTATTCATCATTTTTGAAAACGATTTAAACTAGTGAAAACAGCCAATCTACAAGCACACAACGCATCGCGCCGTGAGGCGTTGTGTGCTTGTAGATCAGCTGTTTTCACTACTTTTGTGCGACGGCCTTGTATGATGAAGCAGTGCTTTATGTACAAATTTGAAACTTGGAGATACAAGGTTTCTGCCCGACAGTGACGATATTGTGGTTGTAATTGTTTTCCCCGCCTATAATGGCAAAATAAGTACTCCGCAGGTTTCAACTGGTTAACGGGACAAAACGAGAGAGTAAGGAGGAAGCCAATGCTTGCCTTTCACATACCGGCCTTAATATAATTTACTCTGGGGAAGAAAAAAAAAAACAGAAGGGAAGCGCCACTGTCCCTGTCACTTTAGCGACGCGTCGACAAACGCTGCTCTTTGGAAAGCGACGCGTGCTGAAGGATGCTTTGTTCTTTGTCAAACTGTGCATACCAATGCTGCATAACACCATAAAGAAGTCTTATCATCTAAGTCACTGGTGCATTTCTGTCTGCGGGAGACTGCTGTCACGTCTCTTTGTATTTAAAATGACTCCCTCTGCACTACTGTACTGCGCCGTAAAGGAATGATCTCTTCTCTTCTCTTCTCTTCTCTTCTCTTCTCTTCTCTTCTCTTCTCTTCTCTTCTCTTCTCTTCTCTTCTCTTCTCTTCCCCCTCTCTCTCTCTCTCTCTGTGGATGCAGGCCGCAGAATGGGTCGATGATATTGTACAACAGGAAGAAGGTGAAGTACAGAAAGGATGGCTACTGCTGGAAGAAGCGGAAAGACGGCAAAACCACGCGGGAGGATCACATGAAGCTGAAAGTGCAGGGAGTGGAGGTGAGTGGACGGGCTGGAGTGTTGTGCTGTGCTGTGTTGAGTGGAAGGGAAAGGGAGGGGGAGCCAGCGGAGGCCCCAAGCCCGGGCCCCTGACACGCCAACAAACGCTGGTTCGGCTGGTGAGCCGTCCCCCCGGATGTAATGGATGTGCAAGGGAGTGGAGGTGGTGAGTGGATGGAGTTGTTGTGCTGTGCTGTAGGGCATTCACCAAATATTCGAATATCAAAGTCACTATTCGACGTTGTTCACCGAAGTCGAATATTCGCTTATTTTTATTTTTTTTATTGTTTTTTTCTTTAGAAATATATATGTTACAGTCATTTTGGGTAACTCAGTGAGATTATGGTAAGAGTGCTCGTTTTGTCGTTCACCAATTTCACTGAAACTCAAAAAAACTGTGACATAATATAAAGCTTGGCTAGATAGGAAGTTATTAGAATGAGTTGTCAATGCCCCTGGTGGATGAATTTGTTAATGCTCTATACCAGGGGTTCTCAAACCTTTTTAGGCTGTGACCCCTGAAATAAACATATTTGAACTGGGGACCCCCACCTTGACAAGCACTTGGAATTGTAGGTATTACATGTAATGTGACTCGGTTCCGCAGATTAATATTGTGAAAATAGCAGATCTACATGCTCACAACGCCTCGCAACGCGAGGCGTTGTGAGCATGTAGATCTGCTATTTTGCTATTTTGTTCGCCTCATGCTTACTTAATATTTGGCCAGTCCTGTCGAATATTCGACTATTCGAATACTTTGAGGTTGAATAATTCGAATACTAAAAATCGCTATTCGTGAATGCCCTACTGTGCTGTGCTGTGCTGTGCTGTGCTGAGTGGAAGGGAAAGGGAGTGGAGGTGAGTGGATGGACTGAGTTTTGTGCTCTGCTGTGTTGTGTGGAAGGGGGAGGGCGGGGAGGCGGCGGGCCCCCAGCCCGGGCCCCTGACACGCCAACAAACGCCGGTTGGGCTGCTGGTGATCCGTCCCCCGGCTGTAATGGAGACAGTCACTTGCTGAAGTCGGAGGCTCGCTTGTCTCCCTGGAGTGGCACGGGAGAAACAATGCTGCACAACAATAGTTTTCCCAGGGAAGGCAGCCGAGTGGAACCGATTGTTTGTACCTTATTAAGGCAGTGGATGTTGCCTCTGCTCCTGAGAGCCTACATTAATCTTCCCGGCGGCTCGGAGCCGCTGCCGCGGAGCGAGCGAGCTGCTCCGTGTCGTCTCCCCTCGTAGTGTGCGCGTCGCCATAAAGGCGCCGGGCACATCACGGGGCCCACCCGGGTTCACCTCTTGCCTCGCGAGCTGAAATTGGCGGTGCCTCGGCCCGGCTGGCATCCCGGGCTGATTTATCGACATGCAGGCCCCCTCCTCATCTCCCCCCCAGCGTCCCCCCCCCCCGCCCCCCCCCCCTCATGAGAGTGGGCAGCGTGGCCACACACACTCTCTGACTTATCCTGCTTTCCAATGCTGCTGAAGTTTTGGGGGTTTTGCAGGCTATATACGCCGCAAGCAGATAAATGGCGACCTGTAGGAGCTGGCTAGAGATGTGGGACCAAGAAATGTGGCCACGTTATGTATGTGTGTATGTCCACAAACACACACGCACGCACGCACGCACGCACGCACGCACGCACACACACACACACACACACACACACACACACAATCGAAAATGTATTGATATCGAGGTATCAACATGCAAGGTATACATATCGACGAAGGCGGATTGAAATGAGGTATTGGTGTATAGGCTAATGTGTCAAATTCATTAACAGACACACTATGAATGCACGTAGCACATGCAAAAAAGCAGTCCATCTGTAACGGTGTGGTTATTTCAAAATGGAAATAAGGCATTTCATTTCTTTATTCTATGTGTACTTTTACTAATATCGTGAGTAATATTGATATCGAGGTATTCAACGACGTGGTCGAATATCGAAGGTTTTCCTAATATCGCGCTCACACACACACACACACACACACACACACACACACACACACACACACACACACGCGGGCTAGTGGTTTTTATGGACCGCGGGCCCCCGCAATTTTAATTATCTGACCCAGCCCAGCCCAACCCGCAACAACGCATCAATTTTCACAGCCCAGCTCAGCCCGCGGCCCGCCGTCATTAAATACATGTCAAATACGTCTTTGAATGTAGATTTTTAAGGCAGCTGTGCAAAAACAGAAAGGAGAAACGTTGAGCATTGATTTAGAGCACATAGCCTAACAGTGCAGTGCAAGAGAGCCATACAAAAATATCGTTCGAACATTTAAAAGCAATGAACCGTTAATTAGCTACATGACGGCATGACGAGTGACGACATGCATGCTTATTGCGACCGTAGGTCGCACTTACTACAGAAAGCTCCACCAGGTGTCCGTCTGTCCGTCCGTCCGTCACACACGTTTTGCCCTGCTCATATCTCGGCAACCGTTGCCCCGATCCATGCCAGCTTTTGCACACACACTCCTTGCCTGCCAAACTACAACCTCCAAGGACCCCCGGAGCTCCAGGGACCCCCAAGTCCCTGGGGGACCCCCTGGTGTAAAAAAAGTTCCCTCCGTGACTCACGTCACACGTCACACTTTTGCCCTGCTCATATCTCCGCAACCGTTGCCCCGATCCATGCCCCCTTTTGCACACACACTCCTTACCTGCCAAACTACAACCTCCAAGGACCCCCAGAGCTCCAGGGACCCCCAGCTCCCTCGGGGACCCCCAAGTGTAAAAAATGAGCACATGTGCAAAAATTACCAAATGACCACCCCAACGGGGCTGCTCACGGGGAATTCCCGGGGACCACCCACTCCTGGTGCTCCAGAACGGATGCAAAAGTGGTGGCGCCCCCAGTGGAGGACACCCTGCCACTGCAGCTCACATAAAATGCCGTAACTCGGGCTAGGAGCGTCCGGGAGAGCCGGGGCCGGTACCTATTCGTCCGCCAAGGCAACGCGGACACCACACCCCTCATTTCTCACATGGCCCTACATAGCGCCACCTACAGGCCGATTTTTAAAACACATTTTTGGCCACTGCTCCTACAGTTTTTGCCCTAAAATCACGAAAATCACTACACAGTATGTCTACACTCATGTCATCAACATGGATCAGGAAGTTTTTGGAAAAACACATTTTTGCCCTATTTGTGGAGATAAGTGACCTACGGTCGCTTATCTCCCGATTAGGGAGTCTTACTGGTTTTAATTGATAACACTCCTGTATGAGTATGACTATACACACGCAACACAACTACTGTATCACAGAGAGATGAGGATCGAGTCACAAGCCTATTAGTCACTGGCGCACCGCGCCGAGACACCAAAGCAACAGCTCTACGCCTCTCAACATAATTTGTTGAGAAAATATTATTTCCTACAATCTATGCTCTCACCGCAGCACGACAGCATCCAACCTGCAAAAGGTAATTAACCAGCTCCTTACCTATATCTGCTGCGGAGGTGCAAAGTTTATCAAACTTTCAAAGGGTGTACGTTGTTTAAGTCAAAGGAGCATTGTTTTCATATCATAATATGAACTTTAGTTTAGTCAAAAGCTTGTACAATCCAAACTGGTCCACACGTGAGTTGTTCTGTTTTCTGTTTACATTAAGCTGAAGATAGGCTGTGTCAAGTAGCCAAAAACTAACAAAGCAGAAGCACTTCCTCCCAAGCGGTGGTCGGTGGATTTCAAAATAAGATAGTTAAACTCCCATAATATGATTAGGCAACGGTTTTATTTTCAAGTCTACTTACAGGAAGTAATGGACTTAATTAGAATTACATGACACGGACCAGTTTGGCTGACGAGCATAGAAGGACACTTGGTGCGCATTATAGACCGAACGAGACCGCCTCAACCCGCCCCGCCAATAAAGTGTACATTTCTTGGCCCAGCTCAACCCGGCCCGCGGGCTGACCGCGGGGGACCGCGGTCGCGGGCCGCACCGCGCATCACTAACACACACACACATTTTAAATACTTTATTTGGTTCCACAAATTACATTTCATGAACAGGGTAACAAATATATTAGGGTTAATCGATACTGAGCACTATATGGGTACACATACAATAGCACTTCCTTCTCCACACTGCTAAGCTGCCAATAATAGCTGAGACAGAGCAGTTGTGTTGCTACTTGTTTGGCTCTTGTCTTCGTCAAGCCAGCAATCCGCAGGCCTCTCGTGGTGCATTTATGTACAGTACAGTTGTGCTTGAAATCATTCAACCTCCTCTGACAAATGTGTTCATTAGTGTAACCACTGTTCCTTTGACTTAGAACTTGTCAACTATGCTCAAAACTGTACTTTTTGGAACATTCAGTGTTTGCAATTGTTTTATATCATTTTCCTTTTTTTACAAAGCAATAGTCTCTTCTCTGAACTTTTCTGACCATTCCTTAAACTTAGCCATGTTTCTAACTGCTCTAATCACTGTAAACAAGTCCACAAACTTCTAGTCAAGCCAGATTGCACATCTGATGCAACTATATAAGCCCTTGATTAATTGATTGCAGTTGATTACAGATGTTTTCAGGTGTAATTAATAGTTGAACAATTGAAAGTGAAAGTGGCCTTGAAAGTGGCATTTAGCATTGAAATTGGGGGGAAAAAACTCAACAAATGTTACTTTTGAGCTATTTACTTTGTTCTTGTATGATTTATTTATTTCATTCAGTTGTCAGTTTGTGAATTTATCCGATAAACCAGATTTACAGAGCACAACCGTACATGTCCAAGGCTTCCAAATATCAGTACACTATATCTACAAGCTTATATGCTAGGCTGGTGATGGTCTCAAGTAGTGGTTGGTATTTCACATCCTGGAAAGCTTGGTCCATGTACAGGTCAAAGACACAGCCTATCTCTGGCATCAGCACCTCCTACACACACACACACACGCACGCACACACACACACACACACACACACACACACACACACACACACACACACACACACACACACACACACACACACACACACACACACACACACACACACACACACACACACACACACGCAATTTCAATTCAAATCAAAGGAGCTTTATTGGCATGAGAAAACATAAGTTACAGCAAGTGTCACAAATAAAGTAATAACAGTTGAAAATGGGGAACATAATATATATACAGTTGGAGGGGGTACAGCATTGTGTAAACAGAGCTATGTCACATTTTATATATACAGGGTATAAAGCTTTTGGAACAAATAGCAACATTATTCTTTCTCAAAATGCATAAGGTAGCAGCTCTGTTTCATACTGTATGTGCAGTAGGTCTAGATGTCAATCCATGGTTTGTAGTCCTTAGGGTGGTTGTGTTTCTAGCCTTCTTTTGTCGCAACAGTTCACAAATCGTGCTGCTGTGTTCGCGCATTGTTGCATTTCTCCCAGTAGGTCTGGGAGTTTTTCATCATTGGTCATGTTTTCAAACTCACTTCGGGTGTGTGTGATCTGTGGGAAGTATGTGTCTCTGATGTCTTGGTATAGTGGGCAGGTGGTTACACACACACACACACACACACACACACACGCGTGCACACACACGTGCGCACGCTCACTCTCAAAGCAGCACGAGCGTCTGGGAAGCGCCGTTGCGAGTCGATGTCACCCGGTGTGACAAAGACAAAGCTCAGACGTTCTCTCCCGACAGGAGCTCGGCTCCGTTTGTGCTTGGCATATTTTGTCACTCGGAGAAAACGGCCTCTCTTTCTCTCTCTCCTCCGCGTCGGCTACACAGTTTTGTCGCCCGGCCCCGCAGCGTTCCGATAACTCAGCCGCACGTCTAGCGTGGACGCCCCGCTGAACCATTTTGTGCCGTCGCAGTTTAGCTTCTCCCTCGGCCCGCCTTTAATAATATTAAGCCATTCAGGCCTAGAATTATCGAGTGCTATAACTATTGAAAAATAGCAGATATACAAGCTCGCAGCGCGGCACCGAGTGCCGCACTGCGAGCTTGTAGATCTGCTATTTTTTTTTTGAAAATCTTGAAAATGTGTGCAAATCTTTGAATATATGTATTTTTTAAAGCGAATGTTTGTAACTAAAATTTTTCTTCTGGGAGGTCCCTGGAACTAAATATTTTGAGATGGGGGGGTCTGTGGCCAAATACATATCATTTTGGGGGTCCTTCACATGAAAGAGTTTGAGAACCACTCACGTAGAAACATGTGTTTTTCATAAAACCTTACTACGATTTATAAGACACTTATAGAATCGGGTCGAAATCGGGTCCAAATGTCCCTGGAACTAAATATTTTGAGATGGGGGTCCATGGCCAAATACATATAATTGTTGGGGTCCTTCACATGAAAGAGTTTGAGAACCACTGACGTAGAAACACGTGTTTTTCAAAAAACCTTAGAAGGATTTAGAAGACACTTATAGAACCGGGTCAAAATCGGGTCAAAATTCAAATGTTCAAATAGCAGATCGATCTGTTATTTTTTAATAGTTAAAGCATAAAATAACGATACGCGACAATGACTACCCGGTCTAGACAGGTTAATATGACGCAGCGGCGCTAAATCCAACAGGTACAATATCCCCTCCCCGGGAGGGCGCTCGGAAATTAGATTTCCTTGACACCTAAAGTCAAACACACTGACACGAGCGCTGAGTAATGGATCGCTGGGTATTAAAGCAAACGTTTTGTCCATTAAGGACGTGAGGAGCGCCGAGCCCCGTGGCTCACTTCTCTAAAAATTAAACCTGTGATCTGTACTGTGCTATACTCTACTGTACCAGTACTGTACGCAGGAGACTAGAGGAGAGGAGAGGCGAAGGGCACAGTGAGCAGCTAAATCCTTAGCGCACACACACGCACACACACACATACTGTACACGCGCACGTGCGCACAAGCGATATGGATTATTACCACAAAACATACATTAACCACTTCAGCCTTGTATACATTTAGGGCCATTTGAAAATGGACAATCTACAAGCTCACAATGCGTCGTGATGCCACACACTGTGAGCTTGAAGATCGGCATTATGAGTACTTTAACATTTGGCTCTGGTTAATTTTGATGCGAAACTTTCGTATTTACACTCGAGTGCTGGGGTACTGTCACCTAAAGGGGCACTGTCACTTTAAAAAGCCATCTTAAAATATGAGTTAATATTTTTATGATGTCTTTGTGGGAATGCACAATTATAAGCCAATCAAATTAATTGACTGCACTTAGACTACTTACTCTACTGGTCAGCTGTCGTTGGGGGGCGAGGGGCAGATTACACATGTGACATGAGTTTCAGGCTGTTTCAGACCGTTTTCAGAGAGACCACGTGACCTACTGTATCATACATGTGTGTGCTTGTAGATCGGCCGTTTTCACTATAGTTTAGTTCTTTTTTTTTTAAATGAGAAAAACGGACAACGTTATGAAAGGAGTTGAAAAGCACTGATTATGATGATCAGTACAGTTGACTGTTAGAGGTGGCCCGGGTTTTTTTGGATGCCCCTCCCCTCTCCTCAACCCTCCCCCCTCCCCTCCCCTCCCCTCCCTCTGTGTCGTTCCCGCCGTGTCCCCTGCTGCCGCGCAGGCGAAAGGTCAAGTCATTCACACGTGTTTACAGTAACCGCGCGCGAAACGTGACTGATGGCTTCGCCACGTCCCGCTCTGGAAGCGCCGGCCGGGCGTGATGGATCACCCACCCCTCCTGTGTGAGTGCGCGCGTGCGTGTGCGCGTGATGGCATATCGTCGTTGGCGGGCGGAAACCTCGTATCTCCAAGTTTCAAAAGAGTACGTTCTTTCACAAAGTAAAGCCCTGCTTCATCATGCAAGGCCGCCGCACAAGAGTAGTGAAAACAGCAGATCTACAAGCACACAACGCCTCGCGGTGCGAGGCGTTGTGTGCTTGTAGATCTGCTGTTTTCACTAGTTTAAATCATTTCTTAAAATGATAAATGCAAAACGAACGGTTTTGGACACACAAGGTTCCCACCCCGACAACGACCATATACTGTAGAAGCACGGGCGGAAGATCTTTCTGTGTGTGTGTGTGCGCGCGTGTGTGCGCGTGTAGGGGCGGAGGAGGGTGTTGGATACGGTGAGCGTGCAGGTCTCAAATGGCTTAAAGGCAAACACAGACGTGCGCACGTGGATGCAAAAAAAAAAAAAAAAACAGCACTGTCTCAGCAATGAACGGACATATTTCAGGCCTGCCTGTGTGTGTGTGTGTGTGTGTGTGTGTGTGTGTGTGTGTGTGTGTGTGTGTGTGTGTGTGTGTGTGTGTGTGTGTGTGTGTGTGTGTGTGTGTGTGTGTGTGTGTGTGTGTGTGTGTGTGTGCGCGCGTGCGTGCGTGCGTGCGTGCGTGCGTGCGTGCGTGCGTGCGTGCGTGCGTGTGTGCGCGCGTGCAGTGTGCTGGTGTAATGGTGGGTATGGTGTGTGATCTCTGCGAGGTTCCCATGGGGCTCAGTAGGCCTGACTCAGTGTATGTCTCCCACCTTAACGTGGCTGGGCTGCTCGCAGCAATTAGCCCCTGGTAAATTAGAGCGCGCTACAACCTATAGGAGACATGCACCCGCTGCATCGAGAGAGAGAGAGAGAGAGAGAGAGAGAGAGAGAAAGAGAGAGGAGGACGGAGTGTCACTCGCTCCCAGGTGACTGCTGCCAGCATCTGGGCGCGCAGTGGGACGCCAGTGTGTGCGTGTGCGCGCATGTGTGTGTGTGTGCGTGTGTGCGTGCGTGCGTGTACGCTTGTATTACTATAGACTTGTCAGGGTCAAAACTGTCCCCAACTTCTCGCGAGGACAATTTTCTCGTGGTTTATACGATTTAGGCTCTAGGCTTGGAGATTAGCTGTGGTGGAAAAAGTAGTCAAATGTTTTACTTTAAAGGCCCGCTGACAAGCCTGCTGACAAGCTTGTAGATCAGCTGTTTTCACTACTCTTGTGCGACGGCCTTGTGTGATGAAGCAGGGCTTTACTTCGCGGAAAAAGAAAAAAAAACACACATTTGAAACTTGGAGATACGAGGTTTCTGCCCGACAGTGACGATATCAAGGTGCATTATTTATTCAGGACTTTTTTCGAGCAACTGGACTGCCGTTTGATGAGATTCAAGCCTCTCGGACCCAACACTTCAAATGTTTTGTTATCATTAGATAGGATTTTGTCCAAAGTCCATGCTGTATTAATGTGGTACTGTACGATAGGGACTGTTAACAGGTCAATCAAAATAACAATTCACCCTTTGTCAAGTCCCGCCCGTTGTCCCGCCCCTCTTCACACCCATTGGTTGCTGTGTCTTGGTGGGACACTCGGTTGTGTGCTTGTAGATCGGCTGTTTTCACTACTTTTGTGCGATGGCCTGTGCTTTTACTTTGCGAAGAAATGTACACATTTGGAACTTGGAGATACAAGGTTTCTGCCCGACAGTGACGATACACAAGCTCACGCTGTTTTGCCCTGCGACGACGTACTGCGAGCTAATAGATCGGGCTGGTATAAGTTAAGCATTACTCACGCCTATGCCTTTCACGTTGTTATCAGCAACCAAAGCAGATACAGGCCGACAATGACTGAATACACTAATCCCATGTGGTCACGCGCACGTAACAGTGTGGACGGTCAAGTCCTGAAGATCAGATTTGAGAAACAAATGGGTTTTGCCCGCAGCAGTCTGAAACAAAAGCCTAAGCTACAGTTGGGTAAAGTAACTAAGTATATTTATGCTGTACTTAAGTACAATTTTGAGGCACTTTTACTTGACTGGAGTATTTCCAATTTTCGTAACTTTTATTTCTAGGCCTACTACACTACATCTCAGAGACAAATGCTATAGTTTTACTCCACTACAGTTATTTGGAAACTTGAGTTACTTGTTACTCTGTAGATTTTTATTATAATTACAAAACATACATTATGTCATTACCCACATTCAGCCCTATATACATTTTGACCATTTGAAAATGGCCGATCTACAAGCTCACAATCTGATGCAACGCATTGCTATTTTCAAAATTGTATACATTTGAAAACGGGGAAATCTCGCTTTTGCGAACGCCCATCATTTCGACCGGAGGGTTAGCGACTCACTCCACGGAGGTTAAGGTTAGGGTGAGGGTTAGAGTCGGGTGTCGAAAAGATGACATGTAGTAACAGCGACACGCTCCCTTTGAAAACTTGTGAAATTCTGCTCAATGGGTACTTTCTACTTTTGGCTCTTGAAATATATTTTGATACTTGCCTGGCTCCAGCCCATATGCATAGACCCACCCACTCTCTGAGCGGACTGGTTCTCTTGATCTGGTGTTGTCATATGGGGGGGGGAGCAACATACGTGAGTTCTTTTTCCACAAAATGCTAAGCTATAACCTCATCGCCGTTGATTGGGAGATTCCTTCTTGTTGTTTCAGAGGCTGTCGTCACCGCGGGCTGTCCCGACCATAGACTGTAAAAAAAATATGGACAGTGTGAGTTCTTTTTCCACAAAATGCTAAGCTATAACCTCATCACCGTTGATTGGGAGATTCCTTCTTGGTGTTTCAAAGGCTGTCGTCACTGCGGGCTGTCCCGACCATAGACTGTAAAAAAATATGGACAGTGGGAAGCCATTGGTTTCTATGCAGCGAAAATTAAGCTTTTTTGGCTGTTGTATGGGTGACGCCATCATTGTTTTAATGGTACCAGAGGAAGGCTATGGCTGCCAACGGTCACGTGCAACCGCAGAGATACATGGGACATTGTCTTGAGCTTGCTGAAAATAAAGCACACGAAGAAGAATCATCACAAGCCTATGATCACAAGCCCCTCCTACAGCATACCCTGCTATAACATCAAATATAACATAAATTGGACCGTATTTTCACAAAACGCACATCATGGTGATTGAAACGAGGCTTTAAACAAGCGACAGGAACCATAAAGTATTTATGACAATGTGTATTAAGGTAAGAAAATCAAATGTTAAAGTTCCGGGGAAATGAATGGAATCCTATGGAGAACATGTTGCTTCTGGCGCCAGAACAGCGCAACTAAGCGGCCAATCATAGGAACTTTCAGTTTCGCGTTTGCTTCATTTTTAAATCGAAACAACTACACCCCTGGTCCCGACGGTGCGCTTTGGCATTACTAGCGTCTCCCGCCCCTCGTGAAGCGGCCCCGGCTTATAGAGGGACAGAGGGGACAGGTTGTTGCGGGTGGCTGGGGGAGCGAGTGATGCTCAGTGGTTCCCGCGCGACGGGGGGAAGGCAGCGAGGGCATGGACTGCGGGGCCTTCGGGGGCCCGCGAGAGGCAGCCTAGCATGGCGGGAGTGGATGTCAGCTAGCGTAGTGCCACTGCTGTCCCGTCGGCTCCTTGCTGCT
This sequence comes from Nannobrachium achirus, assembly GCF_963921795.1. NCBI lineage: Eukaryota > Metazoa > Chordata > Actinopteri > Myctophiformes > Myctophidae > Nannobrachium > Nannobrachium achirus. The sequence continues at coordinate 58,831,503 of NC_137818.1, forward strand.
GAGCCAGCGCTATCTGTCCCCTCTCTCTCTCCCTCTCTCTCTTTTCATGTCTTTCTGTTTCCCTCTCCTTTCTCAGTCTGGTAATTCCTCTCCCACTGTCTCGTTCTTTCTGAAACCCCCACACACTCTCTCTCTTCTTCGCATCTCCTTCGTCTCCTCCTCCTCCATAATGTCATCCCCTTTCACCTCCACCCCCCCCCCCCCTCCCCCCCTCCCATCCGAGTCCTCCTCCGCCGTCCAGCAGACGGACAGAACATTGGAGTCGGGGACGGCGGCGGTAATGCCTCCCCGTTCCCTAAAAATTGGCGCGCGGGGGCGTGTTGCGGCATTAGCGCTTAACAGGCCGTGAAATAGCAGCCTGCCTTTCCCTGACGTTCTCTTCCCCCATCACTCCAGGTGAGTCGGCCAGACGGCTGGGTAAATGAGCGAGCCTCCCCCCCCCCACCACCCCCCCCCCCCCCCCTCCACAGACACACACACACACACACACACACACACACACACACACACACACACACACACACACACACACACACACACACACACACACACACACACACACACACACACGTACATCACCCCCACAACCAGGTGTGTCTCACCAAATTCTGGGCCCTGGGTATACAAGGATTTCACTCACATTTTTGTGCTTTAACTGTTGAAAAATAGCAGATATACAAGCTCACAGCGCGGCACCGAGTGCCGCGCTGCGAGCTTGTAGATCTGCTATTTTTGGAAAAAATTGAGAATTTGTGCAAGAATTTGTCTGAATATTTCAAGTCCTTCTGAGTTTTTTTTTTGAAAAACCTATGTTTCTATGTCGGTGGTGCTCAAATATGTTCATTTGAAGGACCCACAATATTATATATATTTGGCCACGGACCCCCATCTCAAAATATTTAGTTCCAGGGACCCCCCAGAAGCACAATTTGAGTTAGAAATGTTCGCTTAAAAAAATACATATATTCAGATTTGCACACATTTTCACGACTTTTCAAAAATATCAGATCCACAAGAGTGCCGCGCGGCGAGCTTGTAGATCTGCAATTTTTCAATAGCTAAAGTATAAAATAATTCCAGGCCCCTCCACCTTGGGCCCTAGTAACTCAGTCCCACTTTCCCCGCCCCCCTTGTGACACCCCTGACCCCCACCCCCACCCCACCACGCAGCATGCATTCGGGTGCTCCTGCGAGAGAGAGATCTCTGTCCGTGATTATCTTCTCCTCACCACACCACCTCTTCGTCTCGGCCCGTGTTGTAGTTATGTTAGCGCGTTTGGCCGCGGCGGCCGAAACCCTCCAGAGGGGATCGAGCCGAGTAGCGCCTCTAATGAGGACGTCCGGGCGAACCGGACGGTTAATCGTGTCTCTCCAGGTATAGCGCGGTTAAGAAGAACCCCGCCGCAGTATCATCATTCCCCTCACGGAGCGAATGTCAGCCGGACTTCAGACGCTGCTGGGTCTTTAGTGAGGCGTTGTAGAGGTTGTAGAGCATATAGCTCTATAGCATCCCCTGGCTTCTCACCGTGAAACAGCACACACACAGAGAGAGAGAGAGAGAGAGAGAGAGAGAGAGAGAGAGAGAGAGAGAGAGAGAGAGAGAGAGAGAGAGAGAGAGAACAGAGATTTGCTCCGACTGATCTCACAATCTGCTTCCAGTCTTCTAAAGTCGAACTTCCAACGCCTCCTCCTGATTAACTGTTAATGTAGGCTGAGGTCTTCAACCCCCCCTCTCCCCCCCTGCTCCCTCCCCACCAGGGGCGTCACAAGTACTTGGGGGGGAAAGTGGGACTGAGTCACTAGGGCCCAAGGAGGTGGAGGGGCCTGGAATTATTTTATACTTTAGCTATTGAAAAATAGCAGATATACAAGCTCACAGCGTGGCACCGAGTTCCGCGCTGCGAGCTTGTAGTCCTGCTATTTTTGAAAAGTTGTGAAAATGTGGGCAAATCTTTGAATATAATATGTGTTTTTTTAAGCAAACTTTTGTAACTCAAATTTTGATTCATAGGGGTTCCCTGGAACTAAATATTGTGAGATGGGTGTCCGTGGCCAAATACATACCATTTTGGGGGTCCTTCACATGAAAAGGTTTGAGCACCACCTTAGAAGGATTTGAAATATTGAAAGACTTGCACAAATTCTCACAATGTTTCAAAAATAGCAGATCTACAAGCTCGCTGTGAGCTTGTATATCTGCTATTTTTCAATAGTTAAAGCACAAAATAACGCGGAATAATGCGTTCCCAGTCTAAATGGGTTAAACCCCCTCCTCCCCCTGTAAGAACATTCATGGGGGGCCCGCTGTGAATCCTTGTACCCAGGGCCCAGAATTTGGTGTGACACCCCTGGCTCCCCCCTCCTCCCTCCCCCCTCCCCCCTCCCACCTCCTCTCTTTCTCCCTCCCTCTCTCCCATTATTCCTTAGCTTTAATAAACTCCCCTCAAATACGGATCGATTTCTCTTAAGTGAAGGCGGGAGCAGCCACTGACTTTATTCCATTACCCACGGGCTAATTATACCCATTGAAATGAGCTTCTTCTCGTCTCAAGGTGTGCCGCTTCCGCGTCACTATTGCTATACACTCTAGCCCTATAGAGTCCTTAACCACATGAACCCTTGTAGCATCCCTATTCTGAGGACAAGCTTTCGGCCCAAATAAGTGATCTATACCAGGGGTTTTCAAAGTGGGTGACGGGGCACCCTGGGGTGCCGCGACGGCAGTCCAGGGATTGAACGGTCAATACTTAATAAACTTGACCTTTCACTCTGTACTCTTTTTTTCCCCCTCTACACCAAAGCTAAAAATAGCCGATCTACAAGCTGTTTTTGGCTAAAGTTCTCAGAATATGGACGCTAGGGTTCAAGTGGTTAATATAAAAAAGGAGAAAAAAGATTCTGTCACTCAAAGATTCGGAGGACCCCCTGTAGTAACTCTGGGGACCCCCTATAGGGGTCCCGGACCCTCTGTTGAAGACCCCTGGTCTACACCATTACAGAATGTATGAGAATTGTCATTTTGATTGACTTGCTATCAGTCCTATGGCACCACGTCATTACAGCATGGAATTGTGGACAAAATCCTATCTAAGGATCAGTTGTTTTTACAGCAAATTTTGATTTAGTTTTAGTCATAGTCTTTTGAATAAAATATAATTTAGTTTTAGTCATAATTTAGTCACCTGAAAAGTATCAGTTTTAGTCTAATTTTAGTCAACTAAATATCATACGATTTTGACTAAATCTACAGTTGATTTAGTCAACTGAAATTATTTTGACAGGCCTTGATGGCATCGCAATGACTGATTCATTCAACACCAGAGAGCAACCAAACATAAAATGACTCTCTTCTCCACTAGTCCATCCCTAATGTTTTAGTGTAGTTTTTATTTTGTTGACGAAATTGTCAATATATTTAGTCTTAGTTTTAGTCATCACAGCTTAGTTTTTTATCTAGTTTTTGTCAATAAAAAAACGCAGTCGACAAACATTTTTCGCCATAGTTTTAGTCGACGAAATCAACACGGCTAAGGATAACACAATATCAGTTAGTTTTACGTCTGAGAGACTATAGATCTCATCAAACGGTGCTCCGCGTCTCAAACGCCCGAACAGATAAAGGACCTTGCTATGAAAAAGGTCGAAAGACGCCGGGTTAATAGCAGATACGACTAGCCTACACCCACCCCGACTACACCCAGTCCACAACCCATTCCCCTCCACCCTTTTGCCTCCCTAAATAATCAGGCCTCCGCCTTCCTCCTCCACCCTCCTATGGTTGTCATTTCATGTTGGATCCGTCCTAATGCGTGATTTCAGCCGTGCGACCGTGCAATGAAGGCGGGTAATGGGGCATGCTGGTGGCTCAATCGCCCCTGTTCATTGATAATAATGAAGACAAATGTCAAAACGTTAGCCGCTTAATGCCGTAATGGAGTGGACGCTGTTAGTGGATGCACTCTGTGGACGCCGCGATGTGTCGCCTTCCGACGGTCACATGACCTTCAGATGTGCGTTCCTTAAGCCATCTAGGCCGAGGATTATTGAATGCTTTAGCTGTTGAGAAATAGCAGATATACAAGCTCACAGCGCGGCACCGAGTGCCGCGCTGCGAGCTTGTAGATCTGCTATTTTTGAAAAAAGTTGTGAAAATGTGTGCAAATCTTTGAATATATGTATTTTTGAAAATTCTTGTAACTCAAATTTTGCTTTTGGGGTCCCTGGAACTAAATATTTTGAAATGGGGGTCCGTGGTCAAATAAATATCATTTTGGTGGTCCTTCACATGAAAAAGTTTGAGAACCACTGACATAGCAGTCTCTCAAGAACAGACTAACTGAGCTCCATTTAAGTGATGATGGCTAGCCAGATCGCTGACATAGAAACATAGGTTTTCAAAAAACCTTAGAAGGATTCAAAAGACACTTACAGAATCGGGTCAAAATTCAAATTTTCAAGATTTTTAAAAAATTGCAGATTTACAAGCTCGCAGTGCAGCACTCAGTGCCGCGCTGCGAGCTTGTAGATCTGCTATTTTTCAATAGTTAAAGCATAAAACAATGATATGCAATAATGGGTACCGTTCTAAATAGGTTAAATTTGCGCTGCTATAGGCTCTTTTTTTTCTCCCCCCCCAATCCCCCTCCCCCCGCCCGCCGCTCCGTCGCACTAGACGACATCTTTTGGCAGCTCTTGAATCATTAAAGGGTGTTTTGTGAGATAATTTCATCCCGCGAGATAATTTCATCAGCCAATATCACACGTTTCTAGTGGCAAAGCGCTGCAGTTTTGAGTTTGATTTGTTCACGAGGAATTTGCCTTTTTTTTCTTTTTTTTGTGTGCACCGAGGAGACAGGAGCGTTGATTAATTTTCCTGTTTAACGGCGGTGGGGTATTAAGTGGTGAGCCCGAAAGTGCATGGGTTGCAGATCTCGTGTATAGTGTCTTTTTTTGGTGTGTTTTTTTACCCCCTGCGTCAGTAGTGGTAGGCTATCTACTGTAAATACTACATAAATGCACAGTCTATCCTAAAGGAACGCTAAGGATTTTACTGGGTAGTTGTCACCAGATGTGACAGGGGTGTTGCAACAAATTCTGGGCCCCGGGTACAAGGATTCACTTCAATTATTTTGTGCTTTAACTATTGAAAAATAGCAGATACAAGCTTGTGAACATTATTTTGTGCAAGCCTTTGAATGTTTCAAATCCTTCGCAGGTTTTTTTAAAAACCTATGTTTCTATATCAGTGGTGCTCAAACTTTTTCATGTGAAGGACCCCCAAAATGATATGTATTTGGCCACGGACCGCCATCTTAAAATATTTAGTTTCAGGGAGCCCCTCTGGAGCAAAATTGACAAATGTTCACTTTGCCAACATTTTCACAACTTTTCAAAAATAGCAGATTCAGAGCGGCACTCGGTGCTGCACTGAGCCTGTATATCTGCTATTTTTCAATAGGTAAAGGACAAAATAATTCCAGGCCCCTCCACCTTGGGCCCTAGTAACTCAGTCCCACTTTCCCCACCCTTGTGACGCCCTTGTCTACCGAGAGGAGCTGACACCACACATGCTTTCACTCCGTCCCTCCCCTCCAAATCAACGGTGACATTAACCACCATGAACTCCAGTGTCCCTATTCGGGGCAGCACGTCAAAGTAGGCAATCATTCAATGAAAATAGGCAGACATTTTGACCAAAAATAGTCCCATCTGCCAAGCTCACGACGCATCACACGCTGTGGGCTCGTGGGTTGTTTATTTTCGTCAATGGGTGTGTATGGGGAGGCGTCTGAGGAGGAGGGCCTGATAACATTTACATCAAATATCTAAATATTGAATATAGCAAATTGTTCAGGGTGTTCATAAAAGCCTGATTAGACGATACAATTACCAAACGTTTTGTGACGTTTTGTGAAATATCCCTTTAAGTGATTAAAAGATACAGGAGATGACAACAAAAAATAGTTATCTAAAATGTTCCTATTCTTTTTTGTTTTGTTTTTTGGTCTTTTTAACAGCAGGCCAATTGGCTGGCCCTTGCCATCACTATACTACACCAGACCTTTTTTCTTCTTATTCCTCTCAAAGGATCCTTTGTTATCGTCGTTGTCGGGCGCAAACCTCTTATCTCCAAGTTTCAAATGTGTACGTTCTTTCGCAAAGTAAAGCCCTGCTTCATCATACAAGGGCCGTCGCACAAAAGTAGTGAAAACAGCTGATCTACTGTGTGCTTGTAGATCGGCTGTTTTCACTAGTTTAAATCATATTTAAAATGATAAAATGAACTCGACATACAAGGTTTCCACCCGACAGCGACGATATGTTTATTCATAATTGTTTTCCTTCTTTCTTTAGCGACACGTGCCGCGTGCTTCCCTCCCTTTTGAGTGTAGCTACTGTACCTGGGCTGTGTGGAGGAGTTGAAACCAATCTGTTTGTGGTATTTATATCGAAGCTGGGTTACCATGGTTCTAACTCCTAACCCTTTCCGCCATCGGAGAGAGTGATCGTCACTGAATGTTTTGCTGTCGCAATAGGCAGGAGAAAATAGACTGCTGTCCTCTTTTTACCTGTCTTGTTAGTCTTCCCGATAATGTATTCCCTCCAACATGGACTCATGAATGTAAAGAACTTTCTTTTTCCCCGGAATTAACGAGCGCAACGCATGTCAGAGGACTCATTACCGTGACATTGATAAGAGACATTACCGAGACACAGATAGGGGGGGGGGGGGGGGGGGGGGAGGAGCGGCGCCGCTACTCCGCCGTGCCGCGGCGGCAGTGCAGGTGTGATAGATCCGAGCCATTCACTTGATTTGTTGTGTGATACTTATCCCTGCATAGTAGATTAAGGCAGTGATTCTCCGCGCCGCAAAATGGCTTTAATGGGCGCCGTTATGTTGTTATTAGCCCTAGCCTGCGTGCAATGCATTATCCGCCGGCGGCTGGGAGTGTCCAGTTCAGTTCAGCAGCCGCGCTTTTCCTTTTATACCCCGCCGTAATTAGTTTCCCCCGCGCTTGTCGTTCGTTTTGCGATTTCTGAGCCATTCGGCAACAGTTAAGCCCTTGTTCTTTTGCCTTTCATTGCGACCCTCCCTCCCCCCCATCACACACAGTGGCGTCAGTTCAGTAAAAGCTAAGGTATGGCAACATGACTGGTGTCAAGACACCAGTCATGTTGCCATACCTTAGCAACAGGCATGATACATTTATTTTAAGAAGTGCATTCTATTTTTTTCCCCCAAAATGTCTATGGTTTCTTGGGCTGGATATGGCAGTCTGGAACAGTTGTTCAAGTGCAGCTAAACTTGGCATGTTAGTAAACGTGCCACAATTAACAATAATGCATTGCACCTGTGCAGCTGACCTGCGGAACCTGGGAATATACTATTCTGTCAAGATGGGGAGAATACAAGTGTGGAGAATATAATTATAATACCTTGTTAAATTTTGCATTTGTAGTTATTTTAATGTAATTTAACAACATAACCAGCACAGACAAAGAGACATTCATGGATTAATATTTTAAAGTAACTTGTATTCTCCCACCTGGACCCAGGGTATGGCAGCTGCATACCCCTGCCATACCCAATTGACGCCCCTGCACACACATTATCGTCACTTCAATCTGACAGCGGGATTTGAGGGGGTTGTTTTTGGAGTGGGGGTTTGCTGTAGAGGGCGGTCGTTGGATGTACATATAAGAGGGCCTGTCAGAAGCTGTGCATTATCGGCACTTCGCCTTAATTTAATTTGCCACTTGTTGCCCAGGTTGCGTTATCGCGCTGTCGCACTGAGCCGTCTCTGTAGGCCCACCCCCCGCTGCTTTATTGTGAAGCCAGAAGAAACGAGAAATACTTAATCTGTCGCTCAGGATGAGGACTCTATGACTCGCTGTTATGGCGACGGGTTTGATTTGATTGTGTGTGTGTGTGCGCGCGCGTGCGTGCGTGTGTATGTGCATGCATGTGTGTCTGTACTTGAGAGGACCGCAGGCACGTGCCCACATAGACATCAAAGGGGGCTTTAGCCCCTGCCCTTTTATCTGTCTGTAAAAAAAGTGCCCTCTCCAGACCATGAATGCAGTTTTTACTATGGTGAAAGAAAATGATTATGTTTAGTTCAGTGTGGTATCAAGTACCGAAAATAGCCGACCTCCAAGCTCACAACGCGTCGCTGCTTGGAGGTCAGCTATTTTCGATATTTTCACCAAAAGGCCCTTTTCAGAATGTCATCCCTTGCCTCTCTAACATTCTCTGCACGTCCCTGGAGGGTTAGTAGAATTCGAGAAACTAGTCCTTTCCCGTTCGAACATATACGTGCTCTGAATTATGTGCAGTTATGGGTTATGGGGTGTGCACAGTATATGAGGGATTGAATGTAGGAGTCTCAGAAGTAATGGTGGAGAACCCAGACGTATCATTGATGTCATCTCCAAATTTGGGCATTGTTTCAGCATGCGGCTGTTGGCGGCAACTTTGTGTTGGTTGGTTTACTGTTGAGTGAGAAAACAATGTTTCACATTAAGCCAATCATCTGGGGACCCCCCAAAATAACTTGGGGACCCCCCTGGGGGTCCCGACCCACAGGTTGAGAACCACTGCTTTACACCAGTAAGACTCCCTAATCAGGAAATAAGCGACCGTCAGGTCGGATGTAATTATCTGTAGGAGCAGTGTCCAAAAATGTGTTTGGAAAAAATGGGCCTGATGGTGGCGTTAAATGGCACAGATCCATGTTGATGACATGACTCTAGACATACTGTGTACCGTGATTTTAGGGCAAAATTTTTAGGAGCAGTGTCCAAAAATGTGTTTTGCAAGAATCGGCCTCATGGTGGCGCTAGAAGAGGGCCATGTGAGAAATGAGGGGTGGAGGTTGTGATTTGTCAGCCAAGGAGTGTGTGTGCAAAGTTTGGCATGGATAGGGGCAACGGTGGCGGAGATATGAGTAGGGGGAAAGTGTGACGTGATGGACAGACAGACAGACTGACTGACTGACTGACAGACTGACAGCCGGTGGAGTTTTGATAGTAACTGCGACCTGATGGTCACAACCACTGTGGGTTGACGGTGAAGATGATGATGATGATGAGGAAGCTATACAGGCACAGAGCGGATTCATCATCCTGGAAACGTATCGGCTATACTGTATAACCCTCTAAGGCCCACGGTTGTAATATTACAACGTTTGTATTTTATCCAAAAAAAGGTTTAAATCATTTTATTTTAGCTCCCCCTACCACCTAAACACCACCATTGGATTCTATTGTTTAGTATTACAATGCCATTGGCCACAATATTTGCATATAAATACCCCCCACAGGGGCTGACATTCACACCCGCCACACCTGCTGAAATTCCAGAGTTTTGACGAACAACATCTCACTTTTTCATGGAAGCTATACCTCACAAAAACATAAGTAAAATGCCTGTACTATTTTTTTTGGTGATCATTAGAATGTCTAGAACATGTACATATGTTATTATTGTGAAAGATATCCCCCATATGTAAATTAGAGCATGATTTATGATTTTTGATTTATGGCTATAAAATCTTACAAAAACATTTTTTTTTTAAAAACATTACATTTTCCTCTTAATAGGACTCCTACAACACCATCTGATTTTTTTCAATTTTTTATTTCAAGTATTTCTTAATGCGGGCCTTAGAGGGATAAGTAGTAGAAGTCGGGGTCCCGCCTACGCCCACGCCCCGGCCGCCACGGCGCCATCCGTTATGGCTGCCTGCCTGCCTGCCTGCCTGCCTCGCTGCCGCACTAAAGCAACTGGATCTGTCCCACTTTTGATACAGGCCCCCTGCAGAGCAGAACATTACCTACACTACCAGATATACATCGTCGTCATCGGTGGAAACCTCGTATCTCCAAGTTTCAAATGTGTACGTTCTTTGGCAAAGTGAAGCCCTGCTTCATCACACAAGGCCGTCGCACAAAAGTGGTGAAAACAGCAGATCTGCAAGCACACAACGCCTCGCGGTGCGAGGCGTTGTGTGCTTGTAGATCGGCTGTTTTCACTAGTTTAAGTCATTTTTTAAAATGATAAATGCAAAACTAACTATTTTGGACATACAAGGTTTCCACCCGACAACGACCATATGCATATTTATATACATGGAATATGCAGGAGGAGGGCGGGCACCATGCGTCACTGCTGCCTTTCCGCATAGCGCGTGATCGTTTTATTTTTTCCTCCTTTCTTTCTTTCTTTCTTTCTTTTTTCTCACGAAATAGCAAATTACAGCTATTATCGACAAGCTCAAAACGCCCCCGCTTCACGTTGCGCTTTGAGCCGGTGGATCCGCTGCTTTAGATCAGGGGTCTTCGACAGGGGGTCCGGGACCCCAAGGGGGTCCTCGGAGTTACCACAGGGGGTCCTCCAAATCTTCCAATCCTTTTTATATTAACAACTTGAACCCTAGTGTCCATATTTTGGGAACTGTGGCCAAACATACGAGCTTGTAGATCGGCTATTTTCAGCAAAGAGGTTTGGTGTAGAAGGGAAAAAGAGTACAGAGTAAAAGGTCAAGTTTGACGGTTCAGGTGGTTAAAATACCCGAAAACACACTGATGAATTGTGCCGTCAAACGATGAAACTATATGGAATCTCTGAAAAGGTTGCTTCATCTCTCTCTCAGCTAAGGGGTCCTTGGCCTGAAAACGTTAAAGACCCCTGCTTTAGATGCTTTTGTTTGTGATGATCAACTAGAACAGGGGTTAGGGGGCAACTTTGATGATGGAGAGGGCCACTATATTTCCACCTTCACTCCAGAGGGCCACGTTGCATATTGCCACACCTACTTTGTCATTCTAGTATCTCATACAAAAGAAGCAAAAATAGCCGATCTAGCGTGACGCGCTTTGAGCTTATCTGCTATTTTTGCTATTGGAATCTTGAATTATTTTTGGTTATTTAATTGGAATCCTGAAATGTAACATTTTGATTTCATTTCAAATGCATTTAGTTATACTCATTTTAACTTTATCAACTTAAATACAAATACGTTGGACAAAAAAAGACCAACATTTTAGTACTACTATACTAGTCATTAAGCTACTAATATCCATCTGTTTCCGCGAGAATTTACTGTAGCATTATTTGCGGGACACTTCCGGTTAACAGCAGACTTACAAGCTCACGTCGCGTCGCAGATGCAACTGTTGTGAGCTTGTAGATCACTCTTGGTTGCGGCGCCGGAAGCTGCCTGCACATTCTGCGCAATGCATGATGGGATGTTGGAAAGCTGTGGATAGAATAAAGGAATTAAAGTGGGTCATGTTCGCATGTTTGGAATTGGAACCGCTGAAGTGCCACGCATTAAGTGAAGGTGGGGGCCGCATGTATGAACTATACCCAGCAAGCCAAATTACGTCATGATGACGTCCTCTGGTGACTCCGGTGACGTTCAGCCCATATGGGGATGATCTTGACGTCATTACCAGGAGAATGTCATATGGACATATGGATTATTGTTATCGTTTGTAATGTGTGAGTTGAAATATGAGCAATTTGAGCATATAAGGTTATATTCTGGGACATATCAGACATATCAGATATTTATCTGGCCTCGATCGGACCCTCTCTGATTAATCCAGGTCTTCCGTTTTCGTGGGCAGGATTTATGTTGAAATCAGGTTATATTCTAGACCAGATCTGACTAGTCATGGTTTGATTGGCCCCAATTGAGACGTCACTGATTGGTCCAGGTCCTGACCGTGCTTGCTGGGTAGGCCATTAATTTATGAGAGAAAAAAAAAAGTTTGAACATGGAGATAACAGGTTTCTACCCGACAGCAACGATTTGTAACTCGTGAGTGTTTATATTTTGACTTTCTCCAGGGCCTCGCAGCCCCCCTCCTCTCCCTTGCAGCCCCCCTCCTCTCCCTTGCAGCCCCCTCCTCCTCTCCCGGCACAAAGTGCATTAAGTTTCTTGGGAGATGCATATACCGAAACCCCCCCCCTCTCCTCCCCCCTCACTACTGATTGCGTGCTGAAAAGGCCACCGGGCTCAGGCTTGGCCCGGCACAACTGGCAGCGATAGCAGCCCCGGCCGCGTCTGCTGCCAACTGCTTTACGGCCCGATATTATTCTCCAGCTGGCGAACGCTGGGACCTTGAAACTCGTTTTTCATGAGCTTTAATGTTGAATTCACGCGGATCCCCCACCCCAACCCCAAACCAACCCAAACTCCCCACCCTGCATGCTTGCCTGCTTCCTAACGAAAACCCCAACCTAAAAAAAAAGGAGCGCGAGTTCAAAGTGGACGGTCAGAGCAGGTAATTTCAGCCTCACTCTTAAGCTCTTCCTCTCCCCCATGTCGGAGAGCAAGTCCTCTGCAAAATCTCTTTTTAATGATCCACATCAGCCTTTTGGCTCCGGCCCTCTCTCGGCTTCTCAAGGCTTCTTTCTGGTTTGCTGGAGCTTTGTGTCCACGGGCCGCGACCTGGCGGGTCAACCCGGGTCAGACTTATTGAGCAGAATCACAGAGTGCTTTTAGGTTTTTGCCCGAGAAAACCTGTAAAATGCATGATATGGATCGCGTTGAAATGCCTTAGATGGCTCTCGGGGATATGCTCTTTATACTGAATATGTGAATCTCTTCGCTCTCTCTCTCTCTCTCTCTCTCTCTCTCTCTCTCTCTCGCTCTCTCGTATCTCTAGTCTCCCTCTGAAGGGCCGGCTCGCTTCAAAAGGCGCCAAAACCGCCAATCCGCGAGTTCACCCCTTGCTGTGTCCACAACGCTTTGTGAGCCTGAGGATTGGCTGTATTTCCAGCATGCGACTAGGGCTGTCACGATTATGACGTTTTACATGACGATTGATTGTCACTCAGATAATTGCGATTAACAATTTCATTGTGTTTTTGTCGTTGACGATTACATTTCTTTTACACTATTTGTTGTGATCAAAAGTGTTTTTAATTTTTCATGAATGTGTTACTAGTTGTCATTACAAACACATCCATGTCATCGTTGTCCCACACAAGCCATCACACTCTGCTAAACACATATGTGTTTTGCCAAGTCCCGGAAAAGATGCCCTTTGATTGGCCAGTACAGTCCCTTTGATTGGCACTTGTGCCAAATGCTCACCCAAAAACATGATTCATGAGATTGTGGTGGCTTTTGTGGGACAACGATGACATGGATGTGTTTGTAATGACAACTAGTAACACATTCATGAAAAATAAAAACACTTTTGACCACAACAAATAGTGTAAAAGTGATAGGCTTATAGGCTCCATGCTATGACAGCTGCGAGTTCTGCTGGGGAAACTGGACAACAGGGGCATTTCTGCCTAATAAACCCCATGGACAGTCTTTGGGATCAATATAAGTAGCTAAAAGAGCCTAGAAGTGATTTAGGGCAGAGTTGTCCTTTAACTCATTTCCTGCGATCCCCGTCGAAACCGGAGATTTCCCGCTGTACCACTCTGCGATGCCCGTCGATCCCGGAAATTTAATTAGCTTTAATCATTATGAAACAATTAAAAGTATGGTCGCTGTATATAGCCGCTTCGGAGACTTTAGGCCCGCCTCCTAACTGTATCCGGTCGTATTTCCTGTTTAGACCGGATCTAGGTTTCCATATCCGGTCTGAGAGCCAATCGCAGCTTCTGTCCCATAGGTTAACGTTGTAAACAGAGGAAGGAGATGGACGGTCATATAATCGTCTTTTTCACACGTTTTTTTATTTTATTTTGATAGCTGTTTGATTCTTGTGCCTGCCTGGCATATGATCCGCGCACATATCGTCTGCTATGCGCGCGAACATGTCCACGTGTTACCATAGCGCACAGCTGGCTGTTTCCAATGTTTTCTTATGTAAATACTGGCGCTTAGCAGGATACTGCCTGGCTACGGATTTGTCTATTCCAATGGATTTTTTTTTTATTCGAAAGCTGTCATCTTGTCTACCGGTCTACATGAGTTGCGCACAGATCATGCACTATGCGTGCACTCGCCCACGTTAAAAGGTAAGGACAATTTGGCAGGAAAACAGTTCAGCCTATGTTTAAAATAGCAGCATATGAGTTAAAGACCTGCAAAAAAATACTCTCCCTACGTGCGACGCCGTCGCGCGGCGGAGCACAAACGCGGCATCACGCAGCTCTATCCTCTTCCTCACACAAGGCTGTAGAACAGTGTGTTTTCCTCAGATCCCTGCAGAACTCCAGGCACGGCTCACTCTTCTTTTCCCCCTGCTGGCTACCTGAGTACTACTAACTCACTCACAATGCGTTTCATCTCTGGTTCAGATAAGGCAGCAAAAAAGCACCAGTATTTAGGATGTATAATATCACTGCGTCGCTCGAATGGCTCGGAGCTGGGGACCGTACCGGCACCGACGCACGTCCCAGCTAGACCCCCAGATTATTTCAAAGGAAGCCCCCTTTCTCTGCCCCCCATCTGCAGAAATGTTTGCATATACTGACATCTTCAGTGAGAAGAATTTGTTATTACTCTACAGGCGACTCGTCTTGGCCTGCGTGCGCGTGCGCGTGCTCGCTTGTCAGCTACGCTTACATTTTTCTCAGCCTGTGTATTTATTCTGCCTGGCTGTAATATACTGTACCGCACATGACCAATGTATTATTAAACCCATTTAGGCCTAGAATTATTGAACGCTTTAACCAGTGAAAAATAGCAGATATACAAGCTCACAGCGCGGCACTGAGTGCCGCGCTGCGAGCTTGTAGATCTGCTATTTTTGAAAAAGTCGTGAAAATGTGTGCAAATCTTTGAATATATGTATTTTCAAAGCGAACGTTTGTAACTCAAATGTTGCTTCTGGGGGGTCCCTGGAACTAAATATTTTGAGATGCGGGTCCGTGGCCAAATACATATCATTTTGGGGGTCCTTCACATGAAAAGGTTCGAGAACCACTGACGTGGTAATAACTCAAGAACAGACTAACTGCGCACCAGTTAAGTGAAAAGGACCTTTTCTTTGACGATGGCTGGCCAGATTGCTGACATAGAAACATAGGTTTTTCAAAAAACCTTAGAAGGATTCAAAAGACACTTATAGAATCGGGTCAAAATTCTAATTTTCACGATTTTTCAAAAATAGCAGATCTACAAGCTCGCAGCGTGGCACTCGTGCCGTGCTGTGAGCTTGTATATCTGCTATTTTTTAATAGTTAAAGCATAAAATAATGATACACTATAATGTGTCCCCGTTCTAAATGGGTTAAAAATCAACATAGAAGCTCCTAAGTAATTTGCCACTCCGTTATGTTTAATAACTGCTAAATCAAAACGTAGCAGTGTTCGAACATCCACTTCTTCAAAGCGGGGCATAATAAGGGGAACTGGTGGAGTTCAAAGAGAATGGCAAAGTGTTTGTATAAAAAAGTATTGCACACACACCGGGCTGAGGAACTGTTGATACTGAAAGGATTGATATTTGACTTGAAAGGGTGCTAAAGAGGCCTTTACCGCGCAAGGAAACACTGGCTTTAACACAGGGACGTGCAGAGAATGCTAGAGAGGCAGGGGCTGAAATGTCTAAAAGGGCCTTTTGGTGAAAATATCGAAAATAGCTGAGCTTGGAGGTCGGCTATTTTCGGTACTTGATACCACACTAAACTATAATCAAGTCAATACTGGAGATGTGGCGTAACGGCATGGATTTCTACACAGAGAGGGCAATTCTTTCAACATAAGATTCAAGTTCAGCAGCGTTTGGACAAGGCAATTCTCTCGAATGCTGCCTTCAGGTATAGCAGGGAAAGAGGACATTTTGCATTTCTTTAACGATAGTAAAAACGGCATTCATGGTCTGGAGAGGGCACTTTTTAAACACG
This sequence comes from Nannobrachium achirus, assembly GCF_963921795.1. Taxonomy (NCBI): domain Eukaryota; kingdom Metazoa; phylum Chordata; class Actinopteri; order Myctophiformes; family Myctophidae; genus Nannobrachium; species Nannobrachium achirus. The sequence continues at coordinate 58,847,329 of NC_137818.1, forward strand.
GATAAAAGGGCAGGGGCTCAAGCCCCCTTTGATGTCTATGGGGCCTTTTCCACCGGCAAAGAACCGGTTCCAGAACCAATTCCGGTTCAACTTTCTTGGAACCTTGGTTCGTTCTTGCGAACCGGCTTGCGTTTCCACCAGATTGAACCACGATTGAACCAGAGGAACCAAGGATTTTGTGGTTCCCGTTCGGAACCAACTTTTACAGTTCGGAACCAACTCTGGTTCTCGTTGGAAAAGCTCACCTCTGGTTCATCCCATAGGCGGGAGAAAGAACCAGAACCGGTTATTTGCTGGTAGAAAAGGCCCCTATGTGTGCAGTGCACGTGCCTGCATGTTAACACCTGGCGGTGCAGAGGAAAAGCAGTGCAGAGACAAAAACTCCTTTCGGTCTTTCAGGGATGTCCTTGCCCTTTCTGCGGGTTCTACTTTTTTTTTTTTACTTTCCTTTTTGCAGCTCTTGTCTTTGCCTTCCCTCTCCAGCTCCGCGTCGGACTTAGAATCCGCGCCGCAACCTTGGTCTTTTCTTTCCCGTCTGAATAGGACGTTCACCTGCGTATCCGTCCTTTTCTCTTCAATTGCCTCTTGAGTTTGATTTGATTCCGAGTGACTTTTTCAAGGGGTGGGCACAACTTAAAATTCTCAGTGGCAATAAAAGATACAAACCATTTGTAAAACGGTATACATAAAAATAGTATACTTGTGCGCGTGTGTGTGTGTGTGTGTGTGTGTGTGTGTGTGTGTGTGTGTGTGTGTGTGTGTGTGTGTGTGTGTGTGTGTGTGTGTGTGTGTGTGTGTGTGTGTGTGTGTGTGTGTGTGCGCGTGCGTGCGTGCGTGCGTGCATTTGCATGTGTGTGTGCGTGTGCACGCACGCAGCATACGTTACACATAAACAGAAGAATGGCCCAAATCTCATTTTATAAATGGAGCCTGTTATTGCAAGGAAACGGCATTTAAAGACAGCAGGAAAAGTCTATGTGCGATAGATGAAAGTGGGAAAGATAAAAATGAATCAAAACACTGTGGACTGAAAAAAGAAAAGAAAAGGATGAGGAGAAGTGACGGGAGGAGGGGAGGGGGCTGGGGGGGAGACGGAGAGGGAAGCTTAGAAGGTGGATGAACGAGAGAGAGAGAGAGAGAGAGAGAGAGAGAGAGAGAGAGAGAGAGAGAGAGAGAGAGAGAGCGCGCAGTGGTGTAAAGTAACTAAGTGCATTTTTACTTAAGTACTGTACTTAAATACAGTTTTGAGGTATTTGTACTTTACTTGAGTATTTCCAATTTCCAACACTTTCACTTCTACT